>NC_140209.1:25412858-25540358 GCF_951802725.1 Rutilus rutilus
CCACTGAAACAGGTGTGTCACCGACTGGACGTACCTGTTCCTGCCCTCTGAATTCCTCTGTCAAACTCTTCCTTTTCTGCTTTCTCTCCGTCCTCTTGTAACGTCTGAATGTTTAGACCAGCTAATAATCATAAAGAGTGACATGTTAATGTTTCACAGAGCCGAAACGATTCTGCAGACATAAATCAGACAGCCGATCAAAAAGCCAAAGGCGAAACATATATATATGAATATTCATCTGCACTTCCACCTGTACAGCAGGTGTGTGAACACTCGAGTGTTTGATGTGTGTGTGGTGGAGGAGGAATGCAGCTCGTCCAGTCAGATGAACCTTACAAACACACACTCACTCTCAAAAGATGAGCATTCACCCACCCATTTACTGCTTACAGTCTGTGAGTAAGCCATTTGAGTGTCAGGAGTGTAAACCCAACACACAATGACATCTGACCTCTGACAGAAGAATATTCATGTCACTGACAGACCAAACAACTGCGGGTCACAGTAAAGCTCAGGCTTGAACCTGCCCGACACATGCAGCGCGAGTTAGAGAGCGTTCTCAGCCTCAGCGCTGATCTCTTCAGTGTGTTCAGGCCGCAGGGCGTCTCGAATGAGAGGAACAGTCATTACAACTAAACCAGAAGTGATTAGAGACTAACTATTTTTCCTGCATATTAAAGAAAAAATAATGCAAAAAAAGTACTTTTGTCTCGTTTTCCAGTACAAACATCTAAACATTATAAAATCAAGATGCATTTACTTTGAATTTTCTAAAGCAATTTTAATGCTTAAACCATGAAGAAATGTCTGCGAGTGGAGTTCAACTTCTTCCTTTTAATTAATTCGATTTTTTTATGACCGCACTGGCAGGTATTTCTTTGAACATTCAGTGTTTTTAAAAAGAACCTATTATGCCCTTTTGAGTCTTGTGTTTTGGCCTCTACTAGAACAGGTTTTAATGCTTGAATGTTCAAAAAACACATGATTTTCCTCATATTCTCCATTGTTGCAGCTCCTCTCTTCCCAGTCTGTCAGTAACGCTCTGTTTAGTTCCTGTCTCTATGAAGCCCCTCCTTCTGAAAAGCTCACTGTGCTCTGATTGGTCGGCTGGAGCAGTGTGTTTGGGAAAAGTCCCACCCGTAATTACCATAACGGCCAGTTTCGACACAATACTAACTAACTCAACCAGGCCCCGCCCCTTTATTCTGCATATGAATTATTTAAATGAGGAATATTGTGACGTGTTCGTTCCCGGAAGAAACTCACGACTATGGAGGCGTTTCAGGGAGTTCAGAAACACTGACTCTGATATAGAGAATAACTCCTGCTGGAGGGACTTTGCAGACACTAAAGGAAGATGAAAATGTAATAAAAACCATAATAGGAGCCCTTTTTTTATTTTTGAGAGAGAATCACTGTGTCTGAAGCCCTTGAGAGGCTCAATGATTATGAAACTAATCACAAAATCAATAATCAGAATAAAAAATTCAGTGTGAAACTAAAATGTTAAAACTGAACATTCCAAATGCGGCTCATCAAATGCAGGATTGAGAATTTGGAACTATTCATTTGAATTCTCTTTAAATTATATATTTCACTTATTTAGAATATGAGCATGTCGTTCTCTTTTCTTTGAATGATGACTTGCATGCCGCTTACTTTACGTACAGTATAACAACTTACACATCCGTTAAGTTTTGAATATGGAAGAAGGGGATTATCCTATATGGCGTTACTAAATATTTATTTTGCATATTCAATGCGTTTTAGATTATATTTGTTTTTAATGTTGGACAACATTGAATCTGGATTCAGTCCAGTTATATATCCACCCTACAAGCAAACACAGATGGATAAATACACACACAGGCTCTCTCTCTCTCTCTCTCTCTCTCTCTCTCTCTCTCTCTCTCACACACACACACACACACACACACACACACTTGACCTAAAATATTATGACATTAATACCTTATATTAATCACGTTCTTAGCATCATTACATGATAACATCCTTTTACACCTCAAAAATGTGACTTGATCCACATTGACCCCCAATTCACTTCAGTCACACTTAACACTCATTCTCAAGACTAGATCTATTGTTTTATCATTTTTTCTTTTCTTTTGTTTTCAATTAATGGCAAATCATCTTGTGTACATAGTAATTACTAGTGTATATAATACATTCACAGAAAAACACAGTAATGGATGTTTGGAGCACAAAATCCTCATGATTCTGTTGAAAACATGTCATGCATTTCATCCTCAGATTAAATCAGCCAGTGTCAGTTTCATGTCCTGCTGATTAGATCATCTACATTTAGGATAAATATATAATCATCTTATTTAAACAATATCGTACAGAACTAGAGATGATTATTTTCTGATGTAGCAGAGTATCAGAGTATTAACCTAATAATTCCTTGGAAGGAGAAAAGCCTCCAAAAGTGACACAAAAAGACAGAGATATTTGAAATATGAAAAAAAAAAAATGTTAGGCCTATTATTTATTTGTTATATTTTAAAGAATATTTTAGAATATTATATTAGCCATAGCTATAGATTTAGCAGGATTCTTGTTGAAAATGGCACCAATTTGAAGTGTTTTTAATTCTACAAACTAAAATCATCTCTGAAAACTATTTAAAAACTGATCATAACTAATAATGAGAAAGCAGAACAACACAGGAACTGGACAATTATTTCAAATGTGTTATATTAAAGCGTTTGTATTATGATATTTTGTATTTTATTTACAGCAACATTTGTATTTGATTTATAATTAACAGTGATAAATTTTCAAATTGACAATATATTTAAATTACCTGACAATCCATTGAAGCATTGACGTACTGTAAACGGACGACATGTTGTTTTGATATTTATGGCTGAAAATCAACATGCATTTATACTGGGAGATAAAATAACCCGAAAATCAGTTCTAGGTGGCAAATGCGAGTCATATAATCGCTCTAGTTCAGTGGGATTGTATTAAACCGGGGTCATCATGTGTGTGTGGAATGTTTGACCCGTCCTATATGTGTGACGTCACGTGTGTTTATTTGCATATTGGTCTCTGTGATCCGTGGCGTTTCTGGACTGAAAACACACAGTTTATCATGATGAACAGTGAGCGGAAATGTGTTTTATTGTGTTACTGTTGAAATAGGTGTGTCACCTTCACACCCTACACAGGCACTTAAAACACACACACACACACACACACCTACATACCTGCACATGGACAACATACACACACACCTACACCTACATACCTGAGCACGGACAACACACACACACACACACACACACACACACACACACACACACACACACACACACACACACACACACACACACACACACACACACACACACACACACACACTGCAATCCTGACCAAACACTGTTCACACACCGAACACTTTGCTCGCTTCCCACCAACACAAACTCATGCCGATTTGTAAGTATTTTCCGTTTTGGCGTAATGGTCAAGTAGGTTTAACTGCAAACCGGAGATCTCCAAAATAGGGTGTGAACTCCAAAAGTGGGCGGAATCTCCTAAATGGGGCGGGGCCTCCACACGTAAACACTTTCACCATTGGCTCTGGCTTCAGCCAATTGCCACAGAGCTTGTTGCCAGTGGCGTTCGGACTGAAGCCGTCTAATCGCAGCACGTGGGAAGGTTTTTAACTCTATCGCTTTGTTCAACGAGATTCGCAGGGTAGGAGGGGGCAGTGACGCTGGGCGCAACTAAAAAGGTCCTATTGTCCAATGAGGTTTTCTTTTTTCTATTGTCTTATTAACTGCTTATCTCTTGAACTGCAACTTTCTTTAACACGCTATTCAGCGCAAATCCCGCCATGCTGTTAATTTCACTGGTTAAGGTGTAGGGTTGATTTAGGGGTTAGCATTTGTTTTAGCATAGCATTGTGTAGGAAATCAGCACTGTAGAATCGGCTGTGGGGCAGAGTTTGCGCTGAACTCAATGAACTGGATTGGTGGAAAAATTGTGCATGCGTGTCATGTGCCTATCTGCCAATAGGAGGAAGCCACGCCCTATTTTGGAGGCCCCACCCCGTATTGGAAATCTCCAGGCTGCAGTTATTCCCTTCTCGAATTGGTGGCTAATTCGTATGAATTTGTACGATCCGCCTACGCCACTGATACAGTAATGTTCAGAGGTGGAGCTTAATGCTTTTTTCAAAAAATCGTATGTTTGCATATAATGCACATTGTGCGATCAATCTTAAAATAGTCCAATTTTCCTGTTCCATTATGGTATCAGTCTCTCCTGTGCAAAGTAAAAAAATTATAACTTTTAACGATACAAAAACTAAATAATTTCAGCCTTTAAATTCTCATTGGATGAGCTGCGTTTGAAGCTGATAAACACCATAATGAATTGTTCTGGTTATTGTTCTGGACCAATCAGAAGATAGGACCGGCTCTGGATCAGAATATGATATAATGATACTATAAAACTACACCGAAACATCATGAAGATTCTAAAATGATGATCGCACCTGTTCAGGTTTTTCTTCAAATATTCTCGATGCCCTGCAGGTTCTGCTCACAAACACAAAAGAACAGTTCTACTGTCATTCTAGACTAAATACACAGCATTGCATTTGCATATGTAATGATGTGAGGTCTAACACGCACTCAGATCTACAGGGAGAGACTCGTCCCAGATACATCACTACAAAACATCAGTTCAACTCCACCAACTAATTACTGATGATTGCAATAATGGATAATGATTTAATTATACAGAGAATTGGATATTTATATCTTCTGAGTGAAACTAAAGGGCTGTTTGACTGTGCAAAACTCACCAGCACAGCAATAGAGTACAGTGGGTGGTTGCTAGGGCGTTGCTATAGAGTGTTTACGTTGGTAAATTGTCAAGTGGAACATTGCAATGCAGTTGCTAGTGTGTTTAGGGATCAAAGTCAAAGTCAATATTACAACTTTTTTTTAATTATAAATGAAGTCAAGACACTACATGCGAAACTATTGTTTTTACATGCTCTGGTTCATTTTGAGATTTTGGTCTACTTTATTTCCATTACATGTCTTCTATCAAACTAGTGACAAGAAAACATGAGAAATAGACATTTAAGTGTTTATTTTATTGCACTTTATCTATTTGCGCCTGTAGATTTCAATTACAATACATATCTTTCAAGTTTTTTTCCTCCACTTTATCATCACTTATATACACCAAACTTTACATTTTTATCCCTGTCTATTTTCTGAAGGTTTTTACTGAGGGGTTTGTTCATATACCATTCACACTGATTTATAGAACATTTTATTCCTAAAAACATGGTGAAATTGGCAGTATTTTCTGATTTATGAAGTGATAAAAAGAGATATCAGAAATCCCTTCGGTAAAAACCTTTAGCTCTTATATGTCAACAAAATCAAACAAGAATTTTGAATCTGGCTTCATCCAATGTTCAGATTAATCTTCTGGAAATATATGTTCAATATATTGTTCATATACATGTTCAAATAGATAATGCCTCATTTGCATATTTAAACAACATTTCAGAAAAGTTCAGTTACAAAACAATTGTCTTAATATGTACAGTGATTACTCAACTGGGACAAATATGATGAGATCTATTAATTAAAAATGTTGACCTTATTCACCGGTAGTGTCAAGTGATTTACTGTGAAATACAAAAACAAAAGACAACTCAAATTGGTTCAAAATTTCCAATTCCAAAATTTTCAACTTAAAAACTTCACTTGTTGCCTTTAATCAGCTTGGCTGTACAAGTAATTTCAACTTGAATTATATAAAAAAAATAAAAAAAAATAAAAAAAATAAAGCTGTATCTCCTATAACATTTTTAAAAAGTTGAAATTGCTTAATTTTTATCTTTTTTCATCTTTGACCAAACATTTTTGTTGTTGCAAGTTTTACTTCATCGGAATGGTACGAAACTTGTTAAAGTTTTTGGCACTTGTATATATAATGTATTTATTATATATAAATATATGTACATATAAATAGTCACACTTGTTCGTGGTCAAAAATGGATCTCATTTTTTGAGATATCAACCTAAAATTTGGAACACAACTTGGCTTTGATTTTCTTGGATAATATATTTCATATAAAATTTGATAATGATTATTTTTGTGTAATTTTTTATTTATTTTTAATTCACTTCAGCAATAATCTGTCAAGTGTTATATAGCACAATCTTTTCATAGAAATTAAAAAATAAATTCGGCCATTTTTAATCGACACGCAAGTTATTTTGATTAGTAAAATCAAAATTGAATTTATTTTATTAATGTAAAAATGTAAGTTGCCAAGACTTACTAAAATGTCACTGGATTGACTGAAACATTCTTTTTTTGATGGTTAAAATAATTGTAAAGATTTGCATATTGTTGTTGGTTAAGTGGAAGTTGATGATTATTAAAGCATTTAAACTGTAGTACTAGCTGTACAACCTTTCAGCGTCTGTCATCTCAGCAGCCGCCCATAACAATGGCATTTATTAGCAGTAAATACCTGATTTTGAAGAATGCGGAGTGGCCTGATGTGCGTTAGAGGTGAAAGTGTGTATAACGCCAATAACAACAAGTTATCAGCACAGAACGACGATGTGTGTGTAGATGTGTGTTTGTGCATTGTGAAAGTATGCATTTATCAGCAGTGAGTGATGTTTTATGACGGAGGGTGGAGGTCCCGTCCTTTAAACCGCAGAGACTTATCAGCCGCCAACATCTTGTCAGTTCACTTCACTTTTAGTGTAAGCAAATTCAGAAACGCACCTACACCTGCTGATCAGACAGGACCGATCAATCACTTTGCCTTTGTTCATGTGGCTTGAGCTATGTGTCATTCCACACATATTTCTAACACTTTACTCTAGAATTGCAGTGTAAAAATGCCAGCCTCGCCCTTGACCTCTGCACCTCAAAACGCATATCAAGGTATAAAAGGTACAAAAACTGGGACGGATGTACCCGTTCAAAAGGTACTAATATGTACAATTTAATATGCACCCTTTAGGGGTAAATAAGGTACAAAAGGTGAATCTTTTGAAAGGGTACCACCCCAGTGAGTGACAGATGAGGGAGAATCTCACGAAACCTGTCAAGAACGTGCTCATATAAGAGATTACATTTTGCATGAAGAAAATTAGGACCATTTAGTTTTTTTTGCATGCTGGCATTATTTTTACGATAATCAAGGACATTGATTATTTTAAAGCACGAAAAACTATAATTCTTAAGTTTTAAGAAAAGCTGTAAATAATTGTAATGTTTTTAGAAAAACTGTAGAAAGTGCTGGTATATGTTTTGTGCTGCCCTTCATTTTTGCTGATAAAGAACATATTGTAATAATCATAACTGAGAATAATGGGAAAACATATCTTTCATGCATTATAATCAATAAAATTGTTTTATTACAGTAATGAGAATTTGCTTATAAAAATGTCACAATAGGCACAAAAATAAACATGTTGAAAAGGTATCTTTGCAAACTACTTACTTACTGAACTTGAACTGACAATGTAAAGTACATTTACAGCATTAATCTAGTTAATACTAACAGTTCTTCAAAATCCAAAGTAAACATTAGTTAATGCACTGTGAACTAACATCCACAAACAATGAACAATTGTAGCTATTTTTTAGAAAACCAACATTAACAAAGATTAATAAATGCAGTAAAAATATGTTCATTGTTAGCAAATGAGACCTTATCTGTTTCCTTATCTGAAATATGATTTGTGTCTCGAGGTGAAATTCACCAGTGAGGTGTGGAGTCTGTACTGATGAGAGACACATTCATGCATGAAAGGCTCAGAAAAGTGAGGGTTTACAATCTTTTCAGTCGTGCATGCTGGGAATTCTGACCTTTAAAGTTGGCATGAACTGTCACAAGTGAATAAGTAGATCAACTCTTGTAGTAAATTACAAAAGTAGTACAGGATGCGTGCGTGGGCAAGTCTCATGAAACCGGTCAAGAACATCTTCAGCTCACACTGTATTTCACCTCAAAACCAATTTTTTTTAATAATAATATATATAAATATATATATATATTTGTTTATTTGTTTATTTTTCTTCATTAAAGTAAATTACTACAGTAAAAATCTAAAATGTACTTAAAAATATCTGTTAAATAAATATATAATATATATTTATGTATTATAAACAAAGAAACAAATAAGGCAGTATAACAAATATTATCATGATGTATGGTACAACATTACAATTTAAATAATTGAGCATTACAGTCATTTGCAAAATGTGCTTAAAATGTCAGGCAAATAATTTAACAATTAATGCTCCTAAAATGGGCTTCATTTTCTTTATGCAAAATATACTTTCTTTTAATTTATTGGTGAAATGTACGTTCTTTACAGGTAATAATTACCCAAGTAAAACCAACACAACTAGATTTTACAAGTTGATTGAGTGAAGCTTGAATTTGGTTTCGTATGAATTCCTATTTAAGTGTCTGAGTTACTGTAGATTCAAAAAAAGAATTTATTTGCATACGTGCACTTGTTTCTCACAAAAACATGCAAATTAGCTTGCATAATAACAGAGAGGCAATACATGGCATTTTTTGCTTTAGATTAACAAAGAAACTAACATGCAAACATGATGAATAAGGTGAATAAAAGATGAATAAAATAGGTGAATAAAAACACACTATGTCATTTCTCACCACTAGAGGTTGTTTATTCAAAACAAAGGCGTATGTGGGGTAACGCAGCGCTGTTTTATAATTTTAGATACATTTGAGAGTGTTGAAAGTTGTTATAATGCTACTCTGTGTGTTCGCTCGACGGCTACTATATGAGACACTTGTTGCACACTGCAGTGAGCCAAATCCATATTAGGCATGGTCAGGGGCGTCATGCAAGCCAAAATTCTGGGGGGGCACAAGAGACGTTGCAATTGTTTTCTGACGGGTGATATGGATCATGTTAGGAGGGGTCAGGGCCCAGGGGGTTTCTCCCCCTGAAATTTTTTTAATTCTGGCTGCTAAACATACCATTTCAATGCAGTTTGGGAGGGACAGAAATACCTTAACGGAGCTAGCAGCAACCCTCCTCTATCTGAGGACTAAGTTAAAGTATCTATTTTGTTAGTTTATGTAAAAGACAGGTTGATGAAATAACTGTAAGCTCAAATTCAAAAGCTTTTGAAGTCTACTTCATTAAAGCATGTTTACACACACACTTACTGTACACTTAGGCCTACTACACATGATTTTAAAAACAGTAGGCTACCATTGCAGTTTTTATGTTATGAATTTAAATTGGTATGTGACCTAAGAACGATCTTACATTAAAGGTACATAAAGGTGCTGAGGTCTGACTTTGTGGTGCTCTGAAATTAAGTTACTTTAATATTTACTATGGCTTTGTATGGCAGTAACGTTAGCCAACTAGTTACACTGACACAACTTAAGTTAATGCTCTGAATTCGCAGCTAATATCAAATGCATCCATAACTTTTTGATTAAGTTAAAATTTCCAGGTCAACCACAAATAATCCCACTACCTTTTAATATCATCCGATAACTAATTCAATGCCGATTTGTTGCTTTGCCCACTTACCACTTCAAGACCATCTGTAAAACATTGCCAGCTCAACGTGCGAGACGAGTGAGTTGCTTGAACATACACAGCAAAGATTCTAGAGCGCTACGCGCGTAGCGCTCTAGATTTGATATACACAGACACCATATTAGGAAAAAGGGGCGGGCTGATGCTGACCGATTTATTACACATCCAGAAGAATACATTTGAGTCGTTATAGGCTCTGGTATATTATGGAGCATATAGGAATAAAGTTGTGACAAAAAAATTATCAGGGAGGAAAAATCTGAGGGGGCACGTGCCCCCTCACTTTGAATGGGCATGACGCCACTGGGCATGGTAAACATGCTACTCGCAGTAAAAAAAAAAATTCTGTCGAAGAATGTGTGCAAACGGTTGCTCACCTGTCTAAAAAAACACATAATATATTAAAGCGTCTTTGGTGTTTCCATGGTTTCTACACAATAAAAAATAAAACAATCGAAAATCGAGCGTTACGCGGGTATGATGTCTTTGATAGGCGACGCATGGACACGGTCCGTGTCCTGGTTAAAACTGCTAATTTCTCTGTGTTTAAACATTCTTAGAAACATTTGGGATAATGTAAGTACACAAAACATTGTTCTAGTGGTTTTTGGATATTTTAAGAAAAATCTTACATATTGTGCCTTTAATTAGGCCTGCTTATAGAAGAGTGTAATGCTGAGATAACTCACCCACCACTAGAGGACGCCATTGATAAATATTCATCATGTCTCACTGAACACAGTGCCACATCAGAGATGCTTCACGGCTGGCATGAAACTCGACACGGGTCTTATTTCCTGTCGGCCTGTACGAGAATCAACAGAGTCCCTGATCATACTATAAATTATAGTATGTTCGTTCACCCTAACAAACTACAATTTATAGGAGACATATATGACAGTCTCAAAGGCTTCACTAGTGACTATCCTGATCTGTGAAGGCAAAGACAGCAGAATACGAGAGCCTCCATTAAAAAAAATAAAAAAATAATCTACTACAATATAAAGACAAATATTTGCAATACATTTGCTGCTTATAATTAATGTATTTCATCAGAATACACGGGGATTTTTGCCCTCATGGTTTCATTACAGCATCTATATACCATCTACATGGCTAACAAGACCATGATGTTAAACCAACCTGTTTAAAAACACAAAAAATACTGCAGAAAAAAACACCACACAGATCACAGTGAGACTCACACAGCAGAAAAGAGAGAAGCCGTGAGGAGTGTGTGAGGAGTGTTTGCCTGATCCGGCCTACAGGATTAAACAGGTGAGAGGAGGCCGACAGATCCTCAGACACTCAGAGAGCTGAAGATGTTAGTGGAGATGGGCCTGCGCTGGCTGTGGAGGCATCGGTTGAGCGCTTTACTGGCGGCGCTGCTGATCATCCTCCTGCTGACGCTCCTGGCCACACACTCCCTGCAGAACAACAGGTAACACACTCAAATACTACAATACTGGCAGATAAACACAACTAGATGTGGCAGATGCAGTTATTCGAAACAAATTCAAGGTGTTACATATCATGCATTCATTAGGAATCAAAGCCACAAACCCTTGCGTTGCTATAATCATGATTTACCATTAGAGCTGTTTATCTCTGCGGGGTTATTATAGTTAACTAAAACTAATAGGACTAACACTTTTAAATAGCACTGTTTCTCTGGATGAAGGCTCGAATGAACCTGCTAGCAAATCTTCTGGTGTGGACCACACTCAGTTTAGTGTTAGGTTAGTCTGGTTGATGTGCGAGGGGTTTTCTGAACTCAGATACACATCAGTGAACCACAGCAGAGTCATGGGGTTTGGGTTCTTTCTCTGGTTGTTGCAAAAGCTGTTTTCTGAATTGGGGTCGTGCACTGGAAGCCACACTATAAGTTCACTAGAAAATTATAAATTTTAATAATTACTAGGCAATTTGGACTCAAACGTGGTTTGCAATCCGGCATGGTTTTGTGGTAAGTGCTTGTGTTGCATATAATAAAAGGCACTTCGTACTTTTAAGTATTTCACTGTAAAAAACAATTGTTCACTCAACTCAACTTTTTGAGTTATCGTTTTTGCACTGACTCGGTTGAGTTCTATTTACTTAAAATATTAAGTATGTTCAACTTGACAAATTTAAAGTTATTTGAACAAAGTTTAGTTGGACACCTGATGTTAACAAGCAGAATCACTGAAGGAGGAAATCACTAATTGTAAGTTACCATTAAGGTGATGGGTGTTTGCTTTAGTTGGACTCTTGACACCTATATGTTTACTTTAAGTTTTACTTGTCTGCTGTTATTGATTTATAACAGTGAGATGAACAAAGAGACAATGTGATCTGATGGTGTTGGTTATGTTTTGACAT
This sequence comes from Rutilus rutilus, assembly GCF_951802725.1. Taxonomy (NCBI): domain Eukaryota; kingdom Metazoa; phylum Chordata; class Actinopteri; order Cypriniformes; family Leuciscidae; genus Rutilus; species Rutilus rutilus. The sequence continues at coordinate 25,424,840 of NC_140209.1, forward strand.
AATCATGTTGTGATCCGTAAAACAAAACTTATTGAGATGGCTTAACTTGTTAATTACAGCAGCTCTGTGATTCTACAGCACATGATTTTCAGTATTTTTCATATAATCCAAAAATATTTCATAATCATTTTTCTGATCAAAAGACTTTCAAATGTATTTATTTAGAAACACAGACATCAATAATCAGCCTGTGAATCTCAACAATGGTGACAATAATAAAGCATGTTGCAGTGTCTGCCACCAATCACAACTCATTAATGGCTCCCATCATGCATTGCGGTATGAATAAATTATGATCTGAATTGTCTATGTAATTTACTTTTCCTAATTGAATATTCTGCTCGTCACCATTGTTGAGATGCATAGACTGAATCTTGACATCTGTGTGTGCCTAAAAGAAAGATTTTTTTTTTTTCAAAACAACTTTTAAGAAATCCTTTGTATTATATCTAAAATTCTGGATATTTATGCAGATTCACAGTTATGCTGTAATCAACAACATAAATCTAAGTCAGAAATAAGGATCTTAATGAGTTCAATGATCATTTTCAAATGATGATTGTCATAATATAACCAACATCATCAGATCACTTTTTTTCTTTGTTCATCTGGCAGTTATAAGATACAACAGCCAAACAAAATTTAAAGTAAATGTATAAGGGTCAAGAGCCCGACTAAAGCAAACACTGATCACCATAATGGTAACTTATAATTTGTGATTTTCTCCTTCAGTGATTCTGCTAGTTAACATCAGGTGTCTTCAATAATGATCAATCATCACTAAACTAATCACTTAATTAGCTCATTAACTTTAACACTCTTGAGTGTTAATTTAACACTCATATTTTAACACTTTACACTCTTGAGTGTGGACTCATATACACTCCCAGGAGTGTTAATTTAACACTGGAGTTTTTGCTGTGTGTATGCATGTTAACAATAACACACAAAAAAACTAAAACATGAAAAAAAAAAAAAAAAAAAACAGTTAAGCTGACAGTGCTTTCTATTGTTGGCATCTTTCTGAGTCATTAACAAGCTAAAGCGGTTAAAAGTTTCTAGTACTCATGTAAGTGGTGCAAATTTAGTGGTTTGAGGTAATCCAAAAGCAATGAATCTCATATTTTTGTCCATCACCATGTCCCTCAATGGGAAATCTCAATGATACTAAAACAGCACTGGCTCAGATCCTAATGATCCCACGTGAAAAGCTCACATCTAACCTGAAGGTTCCCCCTACAGAACTCATGAACTGAGACCTACAGCAGACAGAAGGAGCCAGAGAAAAGCTGTCGAGAAACACACTCCAATCCCACACCAACCGGCCAGACACACACCGACCGCCAGAGCCGAGCGCCGCAGGAGAGCACAGGCACCCGTGGTCTTCCTGAAAACACACCGGACCGGCAGCAGCACCGTGCAGAACATACTGTTTCGACTCGGGGAACGAGAGAGCGCCACTTTCGCCTTTCCACACCGCACCTACCAGTTTAACTACCCAAACAGGTACGAAAGAGCGCACCCAACAATGTAACTTCCCAGCAAGCAATTTCGCATTTAAAAGACATATAATAGCCATCTAATAGCTAAATCGTGACCCCAGATTGACCATGTCATGAAATTACACAGATATCTTGTAGATACTATTAACATTGGTAACATGATGGGATATTAACCATCTCATGCACTGCCTGGCCAAAAACTACAATGAATCAGTTTTGACTATAAGTGGGCTATAAATAGCATAGATGATCATGTAAAAGAAATGAAACCAAACACCTTCTGTTGACTTAGCTAACATGATGGAATATCATACATCTCGCAAGTTATTTTGGCAAAAACGACATGTTACCAAATTCAAGGTAATTTTGCCTAGAATTGGGTTACTCATAGCCAGGCTGTATCGGGTCTATAGTTAACCTAGACGGAGAAATGATGGCTATTGCTTGCTGGGTTACTATCCTGCAAAGTTCAAGCACATGCAGTCAGAGTACCTGTTCCCATTAATCGCAGTGCGGGATCTTCTGGAAGTATATGAGCTGCTGAATCAGTTTTTGGTCAAAGGCAACAGATTCACTAGAACCTATGAAGAGTCAAAGACAGCAGATGGAGAAAAATATGAGTCAATTTCACACTTTTAAGAGCCTTCTACTATAATATAATGAAAAATGTACAAATTGTGTTATTTGCATATTGTTTTGTTAGAGTACATGGCTACTTTTTTTAAATGGCTGTCAATGGAGAAAGATGTTTTTGATGGCCATTTATTGCCATGCTAATAAATCTAAGGGGCCAAAAGACAATTAAAAATCCATAAATGCCTCCAAAACCCATGATTAGGAAAATAAATACGGTTTATGTGTTGCTATCAAATTGGTTTGTTAGCATATAGTACATGGCTACTTTTGAATGGCTGACCAATTTGGCAGTAAATTAGTTGATGAAATGGAGCATGAAGTTGGCCATGCTAATTAATCTAGGGTAGCAAAAGAAAATTTAAGAAAAATATAAGTTCATTTAACAATTTTAAAAACCTCCAAAATATCTACTATAATATCATTAAATACTGATCATTTCTTGCAAAGTATTTTGTTAGCATCCACGACTACTTTTAAGTGACTGTCAATGGAAAAAGATGCATGGGGGTAACTGAACTATGCTAATCCATCTAGGGTACCAAAAGACAATTTAAGAAAAATATAAGTCCATAAAAGCCTCCAAAACACATCTACTATAATATGATGAACTTCTTACAGTATGATTTATATGTTTCTTGGATATTGGTTTGCTAGCATACACAGCTACTTTTCCATGGAGAAAGATCAAATTCGACAGCAAATTAGTTAAAGCATTGTGCTAACTGGAGCATGCTAAATATGCTAATCCATCAAGGGTGCCAATTGACAAATGTGATAAAAATACAAGCCCATAAGAGCCTCCAAAAACATGCACTACAATACATGCACTTACGATTTAGTCTATATGCGTTGCTAGCAAAGTGGTTTTGAACACGGCTACTTTTGAATTGCTGTTAATGCAGAAAGATGAATGTGACAGCAAATTAGCCTGCTGCTTATCAATCTAAGGTGCCAAAAGATAATTTAAGAAAAATATGAACCCATTTCAGAGTTTAAAGAGCCTCCAAAAATCTATTTAAATATAATGAAAAGTAACAGTTTATTTTAAGGTGATGCAGTTACACATTACTACATGTACGTACTAAAGTAATAACAGTAAATTAGCCATAACTACATGTAACTAACCCTAAACCAAGCCCTAACTGTAACACATAGTAACCGTATAGTAAGTAGTTGTAGTTAATTAATAGTAATCAGTACTTATCTGAGTAACTACAGTATATCACCTTAAAATAGAGTGCAACCAAATAAAATGCTTATGATTTACACAAACTGTTTCGTCAGCATACAAAGCTACGTTTGAATGGTGTTGTCAATGGAGAAAGATGAATTTGACAGCAAATTACAGTAGTCAGCATCTGAAGTGGATCAAAACCTTTCATTAAAGTTATACCTGAATTTTGAACAATACTCATTCTTGTCTTAGGACAACTTTGATGAACTCTTTTGATCCACTTCAAATGTTGACTACTGTAGGTAATGCTAGGGCAAATTGGGCCACGCTAATCAGTTTTTTATGACAGTCCAGCATTAGGGTGCTTAAAGACAATTGGAGACAAACGGCAATGGATGGTGCCCCAAAAATTACCTTAAAAAAACATGCCTTGAAAGTGTTGCTCACTGAATATAAACATTTCTCTAGGGTGGATGGATCAAGCAAGTCAGTCATTAACAACGTATTCTTGACCTCCCCTTCAGACCATTAAATGTCGTTCAAAGGTAAATGAGCTTTAAACCAAACAAGCTCTTTACTCTGGCTCTCTCTCTCTCTCTGTTTCAGATTTAGAGCGGCGTTTGTGGACGAGCTGCCCGAGGGTTCGTCTCAGTTTGACTTGCTGTGCAGCCACATGCGTTTTGACCTGCCTCAGGTGAGGAAGGTGATGCCCCTGAACACAGTCTTCATCACGCTGTTACGAGACCCGATCGAGACCTTCGAGTCTGTCTTCAGATACCACACCTCCACCGTCCCAGCGTTCCTCAGCGCACACCGAGCTGCCGCCAGGGAAGGCAAACCCGCACTCAAGGTGTTCCTGGACTCTCCGGAGACCTTCTGGGACCCGAAAGAACCCGGGAATGGGTTAGCCAAGAACCCCATGAGCTTCGACATGGGGCTCAACAACCAAAAGTGGAACGGCTCCTGGCCGGAGGACCTTGCGCAACTAGAAGAGGCGTTTCACCTGGTGATGATCGCAGAGCATTTCGACGAATCCCTGGTTCTGTTAGGAGCTCTTCTGGGATTGGAGCGTGAGGACTTGGCTTACCTTCGGCTCAACACTCGTGCCAAAAACAGCGTGACCGAGCTGGATGAGAACATGCGGGCGAAAATGCGCTCGTGGAACGTCCTGGACTCGCTTCTCTACGACTTCTTCGCGCAGGTGTTCTGGGAGAAGGCGGGTCAGTTCGGGTTGGACAGGTTGAAAGCGGAGACGGAGAAACTCAGGGAATCTACGGAGAGGATTCGGCGGAGATGCGTCTCCAGGGAGTCGGTTCCCCCGGCAGAGCTCGAGGATCTGTTGCGCCCGCGGCAGACGGAGTCGGTCACCATCGTGGGGTTCGAGGTGCGGGGGAACCTCTCGCTGCAGGATCAGGGGTTCTGCGTGCGGATGATGCTGCCTGAGCTTCAGTATCACTCGCACTTGTACTTCAAGCAGTACGGGAGAGATATGAGAGCCGCTCCAGCCGACTGAACCTGGAAATGGTCTTGTTTTGGGTGCTTCAGAAGCGACTCTTCGCAGACTAAGTCTAGTGGAGGTGAACCAAGATGGCACCATCTTGAACACCAGTCCCGGATAAAACAACAAAGACTTGCACATGTTCAACTGATGGATGCACTAGGATAAGAGACTCTTGGCATTAGAGATGCTCTGATATGAAAATTTTAGCCGATACCGATAACATTTGAAAGCCGATAACCACTATATTGGCCGATAAATCCCAAACCAAATTTTTTATATAATTTTTGAGAACCTGGTTACATAAACAAAAGTCTCACCACCTCCAGCAGCAACTCGCAGACCAGTAGCCTATACCGTGAAGCCGGTTTAGGTGGCTATCCAGGTATGCTTCAGTTTAGTTTGCGCCAACCCTGGGTTTTTTTAGGTACCATTCAAGTGGTTTGGCTTTTAGCAGAGTTCACCACCATAGTCAACAGAGAAAGTTGATCATCAGCGTCATGGTACCAACAACGCCTGATTGGATTGGTTTGGTTTTGTCAACCCGAAACTAACCCTGAGTTTGTTCAACTATCATCATGGTACAGGTCTGGTGGAGGTAAACCAAGATGGAAAGATTGCACCATCTGAACACCAGATGGATAAAACATCTAAATCAAGGACTTGTACATGTTCAACTGATGGATGCACTAGGATAAGAGACTCTTGGTATTGGGGATGCACCAACATGAACATTTTGGCCGATATCCGATAATCTTCTTTATCTTTGTAAGCCGATAACTGATATATTGGGCGATATATTTATGTAATTTTTGAGAGCATGATTACAAAAACAAAAGTCTCACCATTAAAAGCCATGACCCAAGCACACAATTATAACGTTCTCATTATAATTGTATGTAGCCGATATGACAGACTTGTGCTGCACGTTGCACTGAACCGTATTTTCCTTTTTTGAAGTGATTCCAATCATATTTCAAGCAACTCAAAACCCTCATGTTGAACGGTGGCATCTGAAGTGTCTCAGCTGAAGGAAATAATACATTATTTATCAGCTTTATAATATCTGTAAACTTTTTTTAATCAGGCCGATAACATTAAAAATGTACATATGTGGTGGTGGGTGGCGCAATGGATAAGACACATGCCTTTGGTGTGAGAGACCCGGGTTCGAATCCACTGTGAGACACCAATGTGTCCCTGAGCAAGACACTTAACCCCTAGTTGCTCCAGAGGCGTGCGACCTCTGACATATATAGCAATTGTAAGTCGCTTTGGATAAAAGCATCAGCTAAATGAATAAATGTAAATATGTTGGTGGATACCGATATTACAGCTGATATATCGTGCATCCCTACTTGATATTTTCACACATCCAGCTTGGCTGTAATCCAGAGTTCCCGCTCCTGGAGGATCTGCCTTCACATGCTATCGGAAATGTCCCACTTCCCACTTCTGAAGTCATATTTACAAGTTAGTAGCATTCAACTGCTTTGCTGTCAGAAAGAAGAGGAATCATCTGAGGACAAGAAGTTCATTCATGCCTATTTCTTGGGGACATTTTTGAAGCCAAAGCCAAAAAGTTTTGAAGACATTTAATTAGTATTCAATGGATTTTGAATACAAAATAGTGCCCCATTTATTGGAATTTCAGTCAAATAAATTGTTTTTGTTATGTAAAATACATACAATATGCATAAAATGGTCAAAAACCCTCATTCACTATTCCCTACATGAGTTCACTAATATAGTGCATTTGAAGGAGTGAATGAAAACGAATGGGTGAATTCGGACACTAAGTCCTAAGGGACGGAAGGGCTGCCGCTTTGCATAGTTTGTGCGGTTTAATAATCATTTGAAACATAGCACACTGGCAGCTCCAGTAGAAAGATGAAAAGATTTATCTTGGACTCTGTCATGGCAACTAGCATTTATAAACCTTAAATAAACAATCTAATAATAAATTAAAAAGGAAGTTATACCTGTATGATTATTACGCTGTACCCACTTTGGACCAGGCAGCGGTTTGGACAATGAATGGATGATTCAGTTGTAAGCGCCATCTTCTGGTCAGACGTGGGAATTCATTCGACTCTCACAGTGCTTTATGGGTATTCTCTAGCCCTTGCGCGTACATCAGTTGTACACTCGTTATTGCTGTGCATTGTGGGATTGAACGAGTGCACTTGATAACGTCCACTATGGTTTCAGACATCACTACAAATGGCTAATCCCTCAAATGGTGCCCTATTTAAGGGTATAGATCAGGACATCATTGCCCTAAACTGAATGGTATTTGTTTTTCTTGCGTAAACAGGAACTGATGTCAAAATGCTGCAATATCAGATCAGAACATTGACCGAAAAGTTCTAACATTAATGATTCAAATGTACAAGGTTAGGTCATTCTCTATTGGACAGGTAGTTGGAGGGGAGGAGTTAAAAAAATAAGAGGGATTTGTGACTTCAGATGAAAGTTTGGTTGAAAAATTATGAAAACCTTTTTTCTTTTAAGAATAGAATAACGCTAGAACTGGGTTTCCCAAACTTGGGTTCACAAACCACGGTTCAATATTTTATTTATTTATTTTTAAATAAAAAGCTTGTTCAGAAAAACAAGACCAGAAAACAAAACCATGTATTATGAATGTAAATTCATGTTGTCAGTAGTAGTTGTTCAGTGCTTGACCAGAGAAGTTAATATGACTTGGTGAACGTAAGTCTCTTGTACGGAAAAATACATAAAAGGAGAGTAAATCACAGTGTTTAAATCCCATGTCTGCCCGTCACAGAGTAACGTCTGTCCGAGAGCCTCACTGTCTGCTGTCATTAGCATCATTCGTGTTAATCTGCTTAGCCACCTGCTCACCGAACGCACGTCACATCCTCCTGTACGGTGCGTGTGCACATGACTTCTGCAGAAGAACAGAAAACAACAGCAGGAGTTTGGAAAAACCCTGCTAACGACTGGCCATCTGTTTTGGACACTCTCCTTGACAGTGAGTGTGAAAGCCCCTGTCAGATGACACACACACTGCAGGAAGTACTCGAGTAAAAAACAGGAAGTGGAGTCTGCGTGTCACAGGAGCACAAAATCGTCCATGCTGGTCCTCTTTTTGACCCGGCCCAGTCTGCCTTTGGTCTCTGTGTGAGGGACTGAGTCTGAGGCGCAGGCGCTGGCGCTCCCCTCCTCATTATGACCCTCCACAAACGTGAAGATGGGGTACTTCTCCCCCGATGAGCTCAGAGCCTGGCCAGGACAGGGAAAACAAGGAGAAAGTTGGAAATCGCAAGGATGAAAACTCATCAGGGGTGAAAAATGTGACAAAGAATATGAGTAATAACAATAAATATAAACGGAGCAATTGCAAGAGGCTCCACACACCGGTGTGGTGTTATTTTTTTCTGTATTTTTATTCTAATTTATTCTAATTATTATTTTAAATATTATTCTTATTTTGTTAATAAATGTAATAGATATTTTATCAAAATTAGATTTATACATTTTATACATCAATAAAGATATATTTTTTGTAATATGCTATTGTACAGTGAAATAAAAAAATCTGTATTTAATAATAATAATAATAATAATTTTGCCTTACAGAACAAAGTAAAATATTATTAAATATTTATTACTTAATTTCGCTTGTAAACATAAACCATAGAACAAGAGCCTAATGCTTTTTTTAAATTAAAAAAAAAAAGTTTCCTCGGTTTCCATATTGTTTTTTTTTATAACTATTAAATATGACTATGTAATAATAATAATAAATAACAATAATAATAATAACAATAACAATAATAATAACAATAATTAATTTACTAATAAAAGTAATAATATTATTGTTTTACAGATTTTTTTAATTATAAAAATGAAATCAAAGAAATATTACTATAGTAATAACACATTGTAGCCTACTGTGAAAAAATCTTTACTTAATTATAACATTAAAAATAATTTTATTATCGGTGTGTTTTCTATGATCTTTTTTGGTCGTAGGCGTATAAAATGAAAGGCTGATATGCTTCAGTTCTGCAGCGCGAGTGTTTTTGTGTGTGTGTGTGTGTGTGTGTGTGTGTGTGTCTCACCTTCGTGACGTCTGAGCACAGAGTCAGGAGATCATCCCTGCTCCGGGCGTAGAAGCCCACCGTGCAGCTCGGGTCCATGCGGCTGAACGACATCTTCCTGACGGACTTACAGTGGAACGACTGCACACACACACACACACACACACACAGACAAACACACAGACATTAATATATGGATTCAATTCTGGATTATAACTGGATTCAATTCAAGTTTACTTGTACTGTGTCTTTATAATAAGCAAGTTTCAAAGCAGCTTCACAGAAAATGCTTCTTTCAATATTACAATCAGGAAGTATTCTTTCTATCTATCTATCTATCTATCTATCTATCTATCTATCTATCTATCTATCTATCTATCTATCTATCTATCTATCTATCTATCTATCTATCTATCTACATACAGTCAAACCAAAATTATTCAGACAACAGATATCATTTTTGATATTTTTTTACTAGTGTGTGCAGGACACTATAGTTCATTTATGTTAGTGAGGATAGCAAAATAAAGTTAACCGTCACATATTATACCCAGAAATTCTTCATACAGTGACTACCAGGAAAATGTATACAAATTTGGGACCAAAAATGATTCAGACACTTTGACCTGACCATGTTTATCTTTAATTGCTAATGCGACCTTTTTACACACAGACTGAACAAAATGAAGCATTGCTGGGTCATTGGTTGAGCTAAATTGGTATTGTCTAATTGTGTTCTTAAATTCAACCTAATTCATGTGTGAGACAGTGTAACAGAAGGATGGACAAAATCTGTGAAATATCAACTGATCTGATAACTCTGAGTTCTTATATTTTATTTTATTTTGCTAAACTATAGTGAATAAACTGTGATAATGTGAGAAATGTTGAAGGTGTCTGAATACATTTTGGTTTGACTGTATATCAATGACACTAAAATAACCCTGATTTCAATCAACAGAAATGTTTATAAATGGTTTTAACTACAATAACCCTGTAGTAACAAGCATTATAAATATATGCACAAGTATAATTTGTTCCTCTTTTTTTTTTTTTTTTAGCTCTATAGATATTTTGAGGACATTTTGAGGGCGACTACATTAATCATCAGACGAACTCTCCTTTGAATATCCGCTCACCTCTAAAGGGAAGTTGTCTTGTTTGACGTCCACAGCAGCCTGACAGTAATGAGGATCCAGATATATCAGCTGATCATCTGCATGGGGCACACAGAAATACACACACACAGATGACGATGAGCGATTCACACACACACATCACACGGGCGTCACATGACTCACCCTGGAATCCCACGAAAAACAGCGAGTGTTTGGGCTTCCCTCCGATGATCCCCACACAGCAGCGCAGCTCCAGCAACCTCTAACACACACACACAGAGGAGAGAACATGAGCTCAGAGCATCACAGCAATCACTGTGTGTTTGTCTGTTTGTGTTTATGTGTGTATGTGAGTGTCTGTGTGCGTGTGTTGTAACGCACCTTGACACAGTGGATGTAAGTGGGATTCAGCACATCTGACCCGAGACGCACAGGCACCAGCAGAACGAGCGACTTCCACCCAGACCTCGCTGACAGATCTGTACGGGACGTCCCGCACAGGTTCAACACGTCTCCAATGTACACTACACACACACACACACAGAGAGATTTACTGTTGAGCTGTGCACAAATATACAATCATAACTGCAGTTTGTAACAAAATATCAGCTACTGCGGTTATTGTTACTACTATAAAAGTGGATCTCATTAAAACTGTCTAAATAGTTTCCTAATAGCAAGTTACTGTAGTTTTATAATAGTAACGATAATTATGGCATATGTGGCAGAAATTATGGTTATCAAGATAATTTTTTTATGCATAAGTTTTCCAAACAGGGGTTCACGAATAACTAAATCATAAAAATGTATTTAAATTTAAAAACTATAATCCTGGTGGAGGATTGTGTTCTCTCGTGAACAGAGAGAAGTTCTGCTTTCAGGAGAGGCTTTCTTACGACAGCCGTTTGATGCTAAAATTATGATCCATTAAATCTGTTGGGATGTTATGAAAGTAGTAGTGAATATCTTCTCCCAAAGGAATATTCAGAGTTATTTTAATTTCAAATGAATGTCTATGGACAGCAGTGGTTCTCAACAGCTTAAACAAATAGTTTTTTCGAAATATCAATGTAAATAAAACAAGAAAATACTAGTTCAGTTTTTCTACTTATTTCACTTTAAACTCATTTCTGTCTGATTATTTGAGAAATTTACTAGCAATTTGTGAGGGAAAGTTTATTCAAAGTAAATCCTACAGCAATTTTCTTTCTGTGAACCTCAAGATGACTTAAAAACTAAGAGAAACCAAGCATTAAAATAAGCTAAAACAACTCAAATTAAAGATATTCAACAAGTGTTGTTTCTTTGAAAAGTGTGATTTCAAAACCTGGAAAAGTACAATGAATTTTATAATTAATATGCATTTTCCTAGTTATGCCAAGCTTGAAAATATTTTATCAGAGAGAATTTGCGAGTAAAAATAGTATTTAAAAAAAACGTATCCCTAATTCATATCCAGTAAATCTTGAACAACTGAATATTGCTGTGTAAAATGGGGAACCTCTGTCAAAGTCATGAACGTTATTTCGCAAAACAATTTACAAACACTCCATTTCTAGGGTCTGAAATGCTGTCAGAGTGATGTCATTGTTATAATGTGTGTGTGAGAATGAGAAGACAGCATTAGCACACACTCGAGTCGCACTGCTAACATGAAGACAGTGTTTGAGCACAGATTCACCTGTGCAGTCCTGCGCCACATACACCGCCAGATTCGACAGCTCCGACGCAGACACGGCCTTCCTGAACACACCAACACACACTTAAAATGACATGCAATTTAACATGAACATTAACACGTGTGCTGCTTCTCTCGTATATAAACACTATTTAAGAGATATTAATGATGCAATACACCGTGAGAGGCCGTGTGTTACAGTGACTCTACTCTTCTTTATAGGGTGATGTTAGGCATAATGCAACGCAGATTTTACCATAGCCAAATAAACAGAATCCAAATAAAATTAAATGGCAGCGATATGATAATAGTTTGGAAGTCCATTTCAAAATCATAATTATGATTAAAAAAGTTGAAATTATGACCAAGTCATAATGACAGAAATACAATACATTATTACATAGAAAGTCATAATTGTAACTTTTTATTTCGTAATTTAGATTTTTTTTAATATCTTTATGATTTAGTATGTAATGACTATTTCATAATTTCAACTTTTTATGTCAATTTTTTTTCTCTCATAATTGACTGACTTATGTCGTAATTCTGGCTTAGTATGTCAGTAGACATTTTTAGGTCATAATCTCAACTTTTTCTCTCATATTTGACTGTAATAATTTCAGTTTAGCATGTCATACTTTTGTCTTTTTATGTCAAATTTAAACTTTTGAATCACATAACTGACTGACTTATGTCATCATTTCAGCTTAGTATGTCATAATAATTTAAACTTTTCATCTCATAAATATGCCTTAACATAATACATTTTTACTTTTTATGTCAATTACAAATTTGCAAATATATTTTTTTTCTTTTCTGGCAGAAATGGGCTTCCATATAATAGACTCCCAATATCCAATTAATAACAGCATAAAAATGGTTAAAACTAAAACTATAACCTTAAAAAACATTTTCGTTACCTGAAATAAAATGATCTTTAACTGAAATAAAATAACAAATAACAAAATAACAACATTTAATTTAATTTTCTCAGTTTTTAGATTAACTTGCTGTACTAAAATAACTAAAACTGAAAACAAATAATAATAATAATAATAATAATAATAATAATAATATAAATGGCAAAACCCCCCACAAAATTAATAAAACTTTAAAATAAAAATAAAAACAGAAAATAACAATAAATTCTAAATATTAATAAAAGCTATAATAGTACATCAATGATATTAAAACAAGCCTGTCAGTTCAAGACTCACTCACTTACTGAAATAAAATAACAAATAACAAGATTAAAAAAAATCAAGTTTCTCTTTTTTATTTAGTTTAACTTGCTAAAATAACTAAAACAGAAATGAATAAAATTAATAAAAAAGACAAAAAACCACAGCTAAATATAACTTTAACCTAAAAATGAAAACAGAATATATGAAAATAACAATAAATTCAAAATACTAATAAAAGCTATAATAGTATATCAGTGATATTCAGAGCTGGAATAAGCAGCATCAGTTCAGACTCAGGGACTTACTGCAGTATGTGCGCGGCGATGGCGGGCCCGTACCAGTCGCCGGCCCGTCTCCCAGAGGCCCGGCCCAACTCCACCAGCCGGTGCAGGCCGAAGGGGGCGCGGGGGTGATCCCCGAACCAGCACACCAGCCTGCGGTGAGCCCTCTCCTCCTGAGACTCACAGTCCAGCGCAGTGCCCAGGCTGAGCCTGCGGGGTTTACCCGAGTCTCGGAGGGACCCGGCCTGTGTGTGAGAGTCCAGCACCTGCAGGTCATCTTTAGTCTGATGATGCGTCGCAGGCCACGTCCAGCCTGAGCAGAGCACACACACACACAGACCAGGGGAACGTTTATATGCATACCGTGCAGGACACACTACTAGTGCACTACTATTTGAAATGCTTTACGTTTCACATACTTAAAAGAAAAGTAGACATTGAGAAGGTGTGTTTGGTTGGACTTATTAGTAGGGATGCATAATATAAGTTAGTGGCCAGTATTTATCTGTATCAGTTACCTATTTAATAACGCATAAAAAAACGACAGCCTATTTTCACATTCCGGGTCAGTTTTGTCAAAAAGTAAATAAATAATAATAATAATAATAATATTATTGTTTCACGTTACCGTTTTACCATGTTATTACTACACTTACCACTTTTTTATTAACTGAATCAAGTTTGAAATTTCAAATAATACTACAGAAAAAAAACATTTGATCAATAATCATGTTAAGTCTAATATATATATGCTGTGTGTGTGTGTGTGTGTGTATATATATATATATACACACACACACACACACACAGCATATATATATTAGATTTAACATGATTATTGATCAAATGTTTTTTGTTAAACGGGTGGCAGCAGAGTAAAATGTGGACTTCAGATTTAGACTATTTTTGCTCGGCACCCCTTTGGGTTCATTTGATACAGTTTATTTGTTATGTCACTTACATTTGTTGTCTGTTTATAGTGTTTATGCATGGATATTTAAACGAAAATAGGGAATAGATTTTAACGGTCTTTTCTCGGAGCGCAGCGAACGCGCCTCACACAGCAACTGCAGGCTCTGACAAACACACATAACAGCAAATTATACTTCTGCTTAATGTGTCTCTTTTTACAACAAAACTGTGAATTCTGCCGGTATTCAGACAGTTGTTTTTCGAGAATGTTGCACTCCTGTTTGTCATTGTGCACGAAACTTCACGCCAATAAGTCATCAGAAATATTTGCTGACTTGTGCGCGTCTCAAGCACCCTCTTTACATTCGTCCTAATGCCTGTTAGTTGTCCGTGGATTTGACCATATTTGGCGTTAAAAATGGAAACGTCTTTAGACATCGATTCAATGAACACTTATGTCTCAAAAATCGAACAGGATTTTTTCACAAAAGTGACAGCCCTAGTTCTAGTGTGTGAGATATGGGAAAATGTATTTTAAAAGTATTGTTTAGACAAATCTAACTTAAAACCCACAAAAAAAAAGAGGCTCAATGACTTTTATAAAAATATTTGAGAAAAAAAATCCCCCATATATTATGGATAAAGCCACAACTGATATCCAGATCAATGATGGTCTGATTGAAAATATAGCTATATATAGTGTGTACCGGCAGGCATGATGTGCAGGATCAGTCCCTGAGCTAACAGCATCTGTGCGCTGCGTAGCATGCATCCCCATCCCGCGTCAGAGCCGAGGGCCGAGCCGTCCAGCGGCGGGAAGCCTCTCCTGTAGGTCATCCACAGCAGCGAGGAGAACGCCCGCCGGAAACACTCTCGCTCTCCTGAGAGGAGAAACACACACACACACACACACACTCAAAGCCTGCGCCACTCAGAGTAACGGCGCATCATCACAGTCCTCTGCGCTCACCAGAGTAGCTCAGCTGATAGGACTGTCCCAGCAGACACACAGGACTCCTCTTACTGAGACGCGGCTTGCCCTTCAGAGACCAGCCTGCACAGAAACACAGATGTGTGAGTGAGTGAGTGAGTGAGTGAGTGAGTGAGTGAGTGAGTGAGTGAGTGAGTGAGTGTGTGTGTGAAGATGACATCTGCGGTTAGAGCTCAACTTTCAAATCTGGGTTTAGCGAAATGGGTAATTTAGTGAGAGAGGAAGATAAAGGTCAGCTATCTTCTGATATAAAAACATACATTACCATCCAAAAGTGTGGGGTCAGGAAGATTAATACTTTTATTCAGCAAGGACACATTCAATTTATTAAAAGTGACAGTAAAGATATTTATAATGTTACAAAACATTTCTATTTTAAATAAATGCTGGTCTTTCGAAATTTATAAATCAAAGAATACTGATTTTTTTTTTTTTTTTATCACATTAAAGTACAGTAAAGACATGAAACACAAAATGTATCACAGTTTCCACAAAAGTATTATTCAGTGCAATGGTTTTTAACATTGATAATCATCATAAATGTTTCTTGAGCATCAAATCATCATATTATACTGATTTCTGAAGGATCATGTGACACTGAAGACTGGAGTAATGATGCTGAGAATTCAGCTTTGATCACAGGAATAAATTATATTTTAACATATATTCACATAGAAAACAGATATTTTAAATTGTAATAATATGTCACTGTTTTCTTACTGTATTTCTGATCAAATAAATGCAGCCTTGGTGACAAGAGACTTCTTTCAAAAACATTACAAAATATTACAGACTCAAAACTTTTGACTAATAGTGTATATGCTAAAAGTAACATTAATAATATATTTACCGTGAAAAACACAAAATTATATTACATTTAATCGGGCCAACAAAGAGTAAAAGAATTGCCTCAATATAAAAAAAAATAGTAACATTACTATCATGTTCTCCTGAATATTATGGAGGAATTATCTTAGCTGTCAGAACTAACAAGCTAATTCAATCAAATTAATATCTTACTTACATTATAAGACATGAAACTAGTGAAATCCTTTTTAATAAAACATACTGCCCCTCTGAGAAGCCGAGATTAATCTTCAGCTAGATATTTTAATAAGATAATGTTTTTAAAAATACACTTATAGTTTATTAAGCGGGATTATCAATAACGTGTTTGTGTCAGTCATTTATGTAAATTATTTAACCAACAACCTACAGATCAAATAAGTTTAAATTCAATGAAATAAAAATGCTGGACAAACACTGGCCATCAAAAAAACACGTTTATAAAAAAAATGGTTGTAAAAATTGCTACACAATATCTTCACTTCTCCACACACCTCCATATCTGACGTTATTCCAGGCAGAAACGAGTTTGGTTTTGAGTTTGGGCTTCTCCTTGGACTGCTGGACGTGTCCGTCGACATCAGCGCTGAGATCCAGCAAGCCCGGGTTCGACGGGTTCGACAGGTGGACCACCTCGAAGGACGCCAGATCATCTGCGGCCTCCATCACTCACATCCATGACCCTGTTGCCATGACATCCAGAGAATCTGAATCCCAGCCGTCCAATCAGAGGAGGGATGAGGGGTTACGGGTGATGCTGTACGGGTGATGCTGTACGAGTGATGCTGTGGGACAGTGAGAGAACAAAAGTAACTTTACTGAGCTCTGTTCAGGACTTTCTCAGGGAAACACTGAAACATGTGACTGAAGGAATCCTACAAATGTGTCAAAGCAAAAGTTAAGCCACATTAATATCACTAAACTCTAAACACACACACACACAAAAAAAAAAAATCCAAAAGTTATTTGATAATAAGTGTTTAGATAACTTTTTTTTTTTTTTAAGTTAATATAAATGATTCCGGTTTATCTGCCCTTTAAAGATGGTATTGAGAGACATAAGTTACTCTGATATTTCCCATGGAACTGAATGTACATATTCATAGTAGGCTATAGTACATCATCATACTGTACTACACTGGCATATGTAAAAAAAAAAAAAAAAAGGTATTGTCATCGTACCATGTTCAAATGTACAGTATTTAGGAGGATAACAGCACATTTCAGATGTGAGAGTCACTTCATACGTTTGATGTTGATGGTTTGTTGAGTTGACCGGAAACAATGTTGCGTTTATATGCATCGATTCGGCTTTCGGGTCATTTCTTTCACGAAAGGAAGCACATTTTAAATATTTGATCAAATACTTACCTTAAATCTGTTTTGACTGTCATGTCATTGTAAATATCGGAGGATTTCTGCTGGAATGGAAACTTTCCGCATTACAAACACGCCGCGACGCCACTCGGATTCACTGCCTGTTTATTTTCTCCGCCTCTTCCCTACTTCACTTGGCAACGAAACTCGTATCTGTCCTCTGATTGGCTGTCTGGTACTTTAACGCTCTCTGATTGGTAATTTTAGAAAGTAATAAGCAGGGGCAGTTTTAGAAATGACCTAAACACCCAAACATCTACCCTTCTTTTACTGTCTATGACACTTACACACATATCCGAATAATTAGATTTGATCGCAAGATCAAGAAGTGTTTGATCTGCTTTGTGTTTGATATTTGTCTCCAAGTGCATCATTTCCATTCAAAATAATTTTGATAAATTCCACGTATCACTTTATTCTAAAAAAGCCTATTTAGTTTGAATTTTTTTTTAGTACATTCAAATAATTTATTTAGTTTTCATTTATTTATTATTACTTATTCAAATATTTTTATTGCAATAAAAAAAAAAAATCCAATATTCAGCATGTAGTTGTCATTATTAATGTTGTGATGCAATAGCGCCTCACAGTGTTCACTCCATTATTACAATACAACATATAGCCTACACATCATACATGAAAGATTTCCCTTTCTCGCTCTCTCTCTCTCTTTTTTTTTTAACAAACATTACTAGAAAATTAGTACAACATAATTTAACAATGACAAGAAACTTATGTTGCTCAGGACTATATATTGTCACTGTATTAATCCCAGTACCTCTTAGGTTTAGGACTATACAGTCACTACCAGGCACTCTGATCCCAAATCTTGACTTTCTCTCATTACTCATTGTGTGAAATTGATCATTTCTCACTGGTAAATTCTTGGCATTCACAGACGCTGAACAACTTGCACTGGCATTAAAGGGACACCAGGCAACTTTTTCGTGTTAATAAATCATCTTCTTAAAGGGATACTCCACTTTTTTCGGAAATATGCTCATTTTACAACTCCCCCAGAGTTAAACAGTTGAGTTTTACCGTTTTAGAATCCATTCAGCCGAACTCCGGGTCTGACGGTACCACTTTTAGCATAGCTTAGCACAGATCATTGATTCTGATGAGTCCAGTAGCATTTCTTTCAAAATGACCAAAGAGTTTCAATATTTTTCCTATTTAAAACTTGACTCTTCTGTAGTTAAACCGTGTACTAAGATCGACGGAAAATGAAAAGTTGCGATTTTCTAAGCCTATATGGCTAGGAACTACTCTCATTCCGGCGTAATAATCAAGGAACTGTGCGGCTGTACCATGAGTGCAGCAGGCGTAATGATATGACGCTGCGCCTGAAAATAGTCCCCAGCTCGGTAACTTCTTCCAACGTGACCGGGACTAAGTTTGTCTAACCTATTAGACCTATTTTCAGGCGCTGCGTCATATCATTACGCCTGCTGCACCCATGGTACGGCCGCACAGTTCCTTGATTATTACGCCGGAATGAGAGTAGTTCCTAGCCATATAGGCTTAGAAAATCGCAACTTTTCATTTTCCGTCGATCTTAGTACACGGTTTAACTACAGAAGAGTCAAGTTTTAAATAGGAAAAATATTGAAACTCTTTGGTCATTTTGAAAGAAATGCTACTGGACTCATCAGAATCAATGATCTGTGCTAAGCTATGCTAAAAGTGGTACCGTCAGACCCGGAGTTCGGCTGAATGGATTCTAAAACGGTAAAACTCAACTGTTTAACTCTGGGGGAGTTGTAAAATGAGCTTATTTCCGAAAAAAGTGGAGTATCCCTTTAAGTCGGTATATGGTTAACTGACTCATTACAGGGCGAATGAAGACTCTCTCACCCGCAAATACTGCCTGTAGGAAGAATTTCCCGCTTGCAAGTTCGGTGTATCCTACCCGCGTCCTTCAGTCTCGCAAAGTCTCACAAAGTCTCAAACATCGCGAGAAGCAGGATCAGTTTACGGCAAGCATCCCCAGCACAGAGGCAGGCTAACGAAATTCGGCTAGTGATTGTTGATAATGGCAGAGCCGGGGAAGAAGCAGCGAAAACCCTTGACAGAAGAATTAAAAAAAAGGAAAAGAGCTTCAGACCGAGCGAGGGCTCGCACACGTATCAACATTGGTCAAGCTTTTTCAGAATGGCGAGAGCTGAAAGACAGAGAAGGCTCCAAGTCCTCGCATTCTTGCTTTTGCGCTTGCCTACACTTTTATTTTATGTCACTAAGTCAACGCGTCGGATAATAGGCAATAAACATGTTGCACATATCATGATCGAGCTAGAATAAACGTTCTGATGTTTTCTTAGACAAGCAAAGGTATTTTACCAGTCATTACCGTCATTATACCAGATGAACTTTTAGGCCTTGCTAATATAACTTTAGACAAATATTAGCCTCCGATATATATATATTTTTTTATGCTCATGTCCACTCTCCCAAAAAAACAAAACACGAAAGCAGTAGTTCGCCTCGTTCATATCGTTCGTTCCCGGTAAAAATACTAGTATGCATGACAACACAATAAAAAATAAATAAAAAACTCGCCATCAGTTGTGAAGAAAATATTACTTTATATACCTCGGTAGACATAACTGGTTTTGAAATAGCCGGTTCCTCTGCTCAGCTGGGTTGCTCGTGGCGAGGGGGGAGGGACAACAGTTAGTTTTTACAACAGTGTGTTTGAAAGCATTTACTACCAGACACTAGGGGGAGCTTCGTAGAGAAAAAAACACTCAGACTTGCCTGGTGTCCCTTTAATGTCCACATTGTTTTCCTGTTCTGAATTCTGCTCTAAATCTTGTGAAACAACAGGTAAGTCTTCAACAGCTTCAGTTTGAGTCGAATGTTACATTGAGGAGTAGGCTATTTGTGCATATATGTGTCTCTCCGTGACGTAACACATAACAAAGGACACACTATCTTTTTTATTTTAAGCAAAGTCCCTGTTCCTTCTAAAGATGTGACTGCATGTGTTTAAACATTCTAAGACCTGTTGTTCAAGTTTATCAAGAATCATTGCAGGTTGCCATTGATTTGCTACCCTGTCTAATCCTCACTCTTTCACCTTTCTTCATTTCAGGTAGCTCTTGTTTAAAAATGGGGCGCGTTTTCCCCCCAAAACTACTTCAGCGGAAATCCCGCCCTGCAGCCGATTCTAAAGATTGTATTGGTCATGTGAATCACAGTAGGCTACTGATTGCCTACACCAAACACTGATCCCTAAACCTACCCCTCATTGTAACCTTAGCCAATGAAATTAGCTGCAGGGCGGAATCTCCGCTTAACTGGTTTGCGCCCAGTGGGATTTTTTACTTTTTTTATAGAAAGATTAAAAATATGGGAGAAATACGGGAAAATATTTAAACGGGATGATAGTGGGATAGCAAGGTAAAATACGGGAGAATCCTGGGAAAAACGGGAGGGTTGACAGGTATGATCCAGAGAGAAACTGATGTTATAAAGTCAAGACCAACTAAAGAAAACACTGATCACCATCACAGTGACTAAAAAACTTTATTATTTTCAATAAAACATCAACAACTAAATATCTGTTAATTCTCAACTATAACTTTTGTATCAAAGAAATAATGTTAAACTGGTTTGTAAACTGGTTTCACACTCAGTGTGGCTGGAAGTCAGATGTAGTTCTTGTGTTTCTCTTTTTTCTGTTCTTGTTTCTCTGTCCTTCAGTGATTCTGCTTATCAGGTGTTCATCAGTGTCTCAATTCACTCACTTCTTTTTATTCACTCTGTCAAGTGGACTATATTAGTGAACTAATGTAGGGAATAGTGAATGAGGATATAGGGTGTGATTGGGAAAACAGCCTCTGAGTGTCGATTTTGAGCATTGTTAATTCACAGTATATTCCTGTAGGCTATTTTCTCGAAAACGACTAATATTACCCAGAATGCATTGTTTTCTACAGTATATTACTGTTTTAATGGAAAAGGGTATGATACTGTCAGAATTTGCCCTTTTTTACAGCAAGGGTTAACAGTGCACATATCTGCCTTATTCAGAGTAACCTCACAGCTGAAGCTAACGCAGCTTTTCTTACTCTGTAACTCTATATGATGGAATGTATTTAAGATTAAATTAAATTGTATTATTTAATAGCCTAATTTATTATATAATTGTATATGGATTAGCCTATATAATACAATTAATGCAACACATATAATTATAAATATATATAATAAATAATAAATATAAAAAAAAATAAAAAAAAATATATATATAATAAATAAATATAATAAACAAAAATCCATCAATATTTTTCAAAATGTGCATACTTTTGAACTAAAATCTCTGAGGGACGTAGTTTTGTCGAGCGCTTTCATGAAGACCATATACAGGTTTTTTTTTTTTTTTTATCAATATCGGATGTGAGTGAGCCTCATATATCATATAAAAGGTTTTTCACAACTCCTGACACAAATTAAGAAATTACTGTTACATGAAATTTTTTTAGAGTAGAACAGGCCAAAAATTTAAGCTTGAGTCTTAGATTATTTTAATGATGTACAGTTTGTAAATTTAATTACATTAATTTACATTAAAACCTAATGGTAAAGTTGACCTAATGTAAACAAAGAGCGCTTAAGTGCACCAGTGTCGTCCTGCTGGGTTAACAGAAAAAAGAAAAAAAAAGTATAAAACTGCTTATTGCACTAGAAATAATTCAAAAGGAAACATATTAAATTCACATGTACTCAGGCAACTTGGAATACAACAAAAAGAGCAAATTATAGTACTATATAACACAACTTAATCAGGGATTAACTGGAGAAAATAGGGAATGAGAGACGAGACCTACAAACTAAGAATCCGCATAATCAAAGCTTGTGTTCAACAACATCTCTGTGTTAGTTATAGTGCCACATACAAAGATTTATACAGCTATATTGCATTAAAACTTATTCATTAGAATCTTTCTTCTAGTTGTTCTCTAGCTGTTCCGCCAGATGGTTTTGATTCATCTTCTTCAGGATGTCCGCTGTGAGCTTTAAAGCTCCGTTTGGTCCATAACTCTTCACCATCTCATCCACTATATCAGTGTTATCTGTATTCTCAAGCAGAGAGACTGAAACGTTCCCATATTCTTTTAAAAACCACTTGAATCTCCTTAGTTTGCACCTGCCCAGATCATCCAGCTTGTCCAGAAGCTGCACTTTAATATCAGCCAGCTTCTCTGCAGGGATCTATGACATATAAGGTCAAAAGTTATTGGTATTATTGGTCTCTGGAGTAAAAAAAACAAAAACAAAAACAAGAAAGCATAAAAAAAAAAGAAAAAAAAAAGTATTTAAATAAATTGACGCAACATTGACACAACATAACACTCAAAGACACGAAAAGGCCAGCATCTCAGCTTGGACATATATGTTGATTGTGTTAAATTCAGGGATGAAAGACAAGCAAAAACGTCGTTCAGGACCATTTTTGATTGATTGTGTGACATCAGGCTCCTAATACTTGGGAAGTTACCCTTTTAAACCTAGTGGGACAAATCGGTTTCTTAAAGATATCTGAATAGCCTTCCAATCCAGTGAGTTTTAAATTAAGACTATTTCTAGATACTACTAGTTACTAGTTTTTTTCATTCATAATGTGAAAAGTCAAACGGAAAAAATGTCTGTAATATTTCAGATTGTTTATGTTTTCGGTTCACCAAGGTTCCATTTATTTGATCAAAAATGTGTGTGCTATAATCATGAAAGAAACAGGCTTGCATGTAATTCCATGAACTCTCAACTTTACTTCTGATTTTTCACGCAACCACACCCACAACAACTCCCATTACATGCATAATAAAAGTCTCATGCAAAAACTTCACAATACACATATTGTTACACTATCTCAGAAAAAAGCGATTAACGACCAAAGCACAAATAAATACAACATAACATCACAATCAAATGTCACAAGTTACAACCTATTAAACATTTCTTTTTATACTATTATAGACATTGTTTTCATATAACTTATATCGTTTTTATTTTACAGTGTGTATTTATGAGTAGCCTATGTGTTGGCGCTTTCTTAAGGTCTTTATCACTTTATTAAAATTAATCAAAAGAAAGAAGAATTAATACATAGAAAGAAATGCTCTCAGGGTAATATTTGTCATTTTCGAGAAAGTAGCCAACTGCAATATTACTGTGAATTAACTTCCCAATTTAAGTCACCATTATGGGGATCAGTATTTGCTTTTTAATATTAGTTTTTCTTTGGTAATCGACAGCCTGTATGCTAATCTTCAACACGTTTTACGCCAAACAATACTTTGGGAATCTGTTGGGAATGATGTGTAGATTTACTATGATAAAAAGGGTATAAAATAAGGGGGTAGAGAAGGGAATGTCGCAACAGGTAGGAATCATTTACAGTAATAGTAATATTGAATGATATTGTATATTGTCTAAAGAATGTAAATATTACTGATGTTTTCTTTCTTTTGCTTTCAGGTTTTACCAGTTATGATAAGACTTGAATTGTAATGACTATTATAACTGCATGTATGCATATGATATGACACTGTTATTATGCACTTTAATGAATAAAGACAAACTTTTATTAAAATAAAACATATGAACATATAAAATGTCATACAAAAACATACAAGTGTTGTGTCAATTACTGTGTGCCTAATGATGATGATTTAACACTTTTTAATGAATGATGGTAAAAATACATATATTTCTATGAATTAAATATGTAGTAAATTACTACAATCAAGTTTTTAGTGTAATCTTAAATGTATTTTTTTTTGTGCCCTGCAGTGACTAGTACTTAGAAATACTTTAATAGTTAAAAGACATAGCTAAAAGTGAGACTGTGTATATCGTGATGCTGTATAATTCTGCTAATTAAAAATGTATTATGCAGTAGCAATATTGCTCTGAGCATATGCATGTGACAGTGATTCATGCGCATACATGTCAGTCAGTGTGGCATCGCACATCAAGTTTGTAGAGAGCTTTATTCAGTCCATTTTAAATTCTGATTTTGGCCGCCTCTCAAATGGGTTAAACCAAAGATATTACCTAAGAAGTTCCAGTAAATGCGCTAGAAATCTGCACTCATTCAAGGATGTGCATGTATTGCATGGACGGAGAAAGCACTGACACCTGCAGGATTTCATCTGACGGTACTTCATATATAGTCGTTCTGTTCGGTGAGAGCAACGGTACCGCAGAACGAGTGTAGCCTCTATATCTATAGATGTTTTTAAATCTGAAAAAGCAACAAAATTGTCAGACATCCACAGGGTTGCCAACTCTCACGCATCTGGCGTGACACTCACGCTTTCAGCATCAATCTCACGCTCTCACGCACACGCAAGAAATGTCACGCCAAAATCCACGTTTCTCCCCTCTCAATCCGTTAATTTTCTGTTGATGACTATACTAGACCACAGCGTATTAATGACAGGAGAGGAGTTTAAGGCACACAGCTGTAACATCTGCCTACAACGTTCTCACTGCAGTATTCTCTGATCGTTGATTCGCTGAAACCTGATACGTCAGTTGCGTGTGAAAAGTTCAGAGAGAGTTCGAACTTCGGGGCATAGGTTCGGAGTCGGAGCCACTGATGCGCGTTTGAAAGTTTGGATGACAATCAAGGTAAGCTGATAATAAAATGGTGTGCCTTGTCACTACAGACGTAGCCTTGACTAATCAGTCTGTGTGCCGAGAGTACAGACTTCAACTATAGTTGCAAACATTGTCTGACGTGCGTTATGTGGGCTAGCTATTTGCTCAATAAAAATAGGCTCATGGTACAAATTACGTTTTGTCAAATCGGGCAAGTGGCATTTTAAAATTCCCCAAATTATGAAAGGTTGCCCAGATTGTGTTGAGTATGCCACAGTCAAATCCGGAGCGAAGCTTTTCAGCTATTGGCCTAAACAAGACTGACACAGGAACAGACTGTCACTTGATGGCACCCTGTGAGTGATGGGAAGTTCGGATCATTTTACTCAATCGTTTGTTCGATCTCGTTCATTAAAATGAACGAATCTTTTTTCGAGTCATTTCGTTCATTTAAGGGGCTTTAAATGTTATACTTTTAACAGCCAAATTCCACGAACACAGTCTACGCAGTCTTTATCATATTCTGAATTAAGAAATCATTATAATGCAGTCAAAAATAATTTACAGGGAACATAAATAGGCTACTTACTTTACTTTCCGAGTCTTTCGTTCATTTGTCACGTGACAGACGCAATGAACGTTCATGACCGGATTGAACCCTGCTTCAGATACGAGCTCCTGCAGAGGTAGTGAAGCAGGCCAACACTGCCACTGTGGCACAACAGGCCTAATGTGTGAAACTTTTGTGTTGTGGTTTTCTGGGGAGGTTGAGTAACTATTATGTGTCCCTTTTGTTTTGAGAGATTTCTTATTGTTTTGATGTTGTTGTTTTACATGTTTGTTATTTAATCACCTCTATCTTACTTTTTTATATCAATCGATCAATCAAATTAATTGTACAATTCTATTAGTTTTTTGTCTTTTTCTCCCATAAATCAGGGTTTATACTAAGTAAACAAGGACTGATATTTTTAAAATTAGGGTTAGGGTTGGCAAAAACTTTCTCCGCGCGCGCGCACTGAAGTTTTACAGAGTCTCACTCCAGCCAAAGTCCCAAAGTTGCCAACCCTGCATCCATGAGTGCATGTTAACAGAGGAAAACAACTGTAAAACAGCACTGGTTGTTCTCTCGATACTCGACAACGACTGAATAGAAGGTATAATGCGTGTATTAAATGAAATAATCCAGAAAAAACAAATTATTATATATTTTTTTGCATTATTGCTGAATCTCACCTGCTGTCTCTTCTTCTCCATTCCAAGCTCGTCGCGGCCCTGCAGGTCTCGCTCATATTGAGCCTTCATGGTCTGCATGTTGACCTCCAGACGCAGCTTGGCGTCTTCAGTGGCCTGAAGCTCATGCTCCAGCTCCTCCAGCTGAGTCTTCATCTCCTGCAGCTGCTGCTCCATCGAGCGCTTCGACTTCTCCAGATCGTGGACCTGAGAGAGAAAACCATGAGATTAAAACTTTGGTTTTAAATTCTATTTTAAAAATCATGATTTAATTTTATAATCTTAAAGGGGTTTATAAATAAAGTTTGAAGTGAATTATTGGAGCTGAGGTGGTGAAGCCTTGCGCTCTTGCCCACATCATCTTTAGAGGACACCAGGTCCTTGAGGTCCGTCAGGGTTTCTAGTTTGCGCTCTAACACTAGTACGCGGGTCTCTTTTTCACGAGCTTCCGTCTCGGCGCGGTCGCGTTCCTCTGCGTAACGGGCGGAGATGGCCTTCTCCTCAGCCAGCATCTGTAAAACAAATTTAAAAAAAAGCTTTATTATCATTATTTATTATCATTATTTATCATTATATTATTTATTATAATGCTTTATAAAAAATTTGCCATTAGTCTTGATTTTGAGTTGTTTTAGCTTTTTAATTCTTGTTTTGTCTTATTTCAAAATCTGGTTGAGAGCGGCAGTGCAGATGTTAATTCCTGACCTGGTTGAACAACTTCTGCTTCTTCTCCAGGTCGGAGACAATCTGTCTCAGACGGTCCTGGTCCACCAGTATGTCGTCCAGCTCCTGCTGCAGACGCGTCTTGGCCTTGTCCAGCTTGTCATAGGCCACGTTCTTCTCATCCAGACGCTGCGTCACAGCCTCCAGCTCCATTATCTTCTTCATGTCCACCAGCTACAGGAGAAGAGACAGACAAACATTAGACATCTTCATGGAAAATGACATGCTCGTACTACTTTTTAATGATTGCATACTGTGGTAATATAAACATAAGCAGTAGTATGTTTAGTACTTGCATTTGGATGGTGTAAAGGATACTTTTCACATACTATTAAAATTGTTTAAAAATAATATAGCATGCTTTATACAGTATATACTTAACAGTATGCAGTTGACAAATAAAAAAAGCACAATATTTTTTCACACAACAATCTACAATTGTAAAGCTTTTTATGTTGTCTCTCGGGAAACAAAAGGTACAAAAGTTGTCACAGGGGCAGTGCCCTTTCAAAAGGTACACATTTGTACCTAAAGAGTGCATATTAGTACCACACAGTAATATATTAGTACCTAAATGGTATATATTAGAACCTTTTAAAAGGTTACCGCCACAGTGACAGCTATTGTGCCATTATTTCTGAGAGTTTAGAAAATCGAATAGACTTTTAAATGTTTTCTTCTCACTGCTCACTGGGTGAGGATTATTGCAAACCATTTTGTGCAGGTTCACAAATTTATTGAAAAGAACCGACTCAACAACAACAACTCAAATCCAACCGCAAATCAAATGTCACAAATCAAATATCACGATGGCTTGCAAAGTTAAACGTCTCAGCTCAGAAACATTTAGTTGATTCAATGTTTTATAGCAGAACCCTAGAAAATGTATATCCACTATAGAAATGTCCATGACTTTTCCAGTTCTGGAAAACTTCAAAATTCCCTGATATTTCCAGATTTTCCATGAAAAACATCACTATGGCTATGGGTATGGCTAAGTAAATTTTACATAAATAGGAAAATTCCTTCTCACTATAGAAATTTCCATGACTTTTCAAAGTTTTTTTTTTAAGGTTCTGTTCATTTCCATGACATTTCCAGTTCTTCAATACTCATTACTGTGTGTGCCTGTGCTTGCATGGTGCTGAGGTTCCTCTTGGCCTCCTCTTTCTCTTCCAGCTGCTTCTTAAGGCTATTCTGTTCATCCTCCAGCTGCCTCAGGCGCAGTTTCAGTCAGGACCACTTCGCCAAGTATGGATAAATAGATTTATTGCGATAATAGCATACAGTTAGTGTTGGCGGTATGGAGCTGTTCTGGGCAAAACTCCCACGCCTGTCCATGCAGCTATGCCTGGACAGAGCGGGAGAGCAGCAAGGCAAACCCCCCATGGGGTACAGAACAGAACCAGTATATGCATGATTACAATTCTCAATTACATGAGTTGAAATGAGCAATTACATGTGAAATACAATATATATAGACAATTTGCCAAGATTACACTGTAAAGAAAACAAGTGATCAGAAAGATGAAGGTTTGTTAGGAGGAGTTGGGGTTGGAGGAGGGAGTTTAGATGCGAGCAGCAAGCTATGTGGGAACTGCTGAAGGAGTGTGAGATTTAAGTGTGCCGCTGAGATAGATGTCGACACCTGATTGGACCACGTCATGAACAGCTGGCTAACAGCTGATGCGGGCTTGGCTGACATGGCCTGCCTGAACTAACGCGATGCTTGATTTCTGCCACGTCTCCTCGTCAAGTACCTCCTGTGAGGATATGATCAGGGTTCAGAGAGTGAGTGAGAGCCAAACACCTGCAGAAATCCCATAATGCAGTCGCTGCTCTCTGTACCACCTGCACATCCTGTTCATGTTATCTAGCTCCAGCTGAAGTAGGAAACAACCATCAACATCACACAAACACCTTCATTACATCTCCATTCATAATGAAAATTGATCAATTAATTATAATAATTGTTTTCGGTCAGTTATTTGAGTGGGAGTACCAGATGCATCAAGCTCTGATCAAAAATTCCTGTTCGCTGTGTTATATTTGGATGTTTGGATTACGGGTAACTTTCTCTGTGTTCAGGTTTGACTGTAATCATAGTGCAAAAACTGATATAAATAAAATCTAAACATTGGACTGTGTAAAATGTTGTGAATGAGGAATCTGGAAACATCTGCGTGGCGTGGGTTTTGCGGTTATAAATTCAGTGTTGTTCTGTGTGGTTGACACACCTGCACTTTGTCAACTGTCTCAGCCAGTTCGATGCGCTGTCTTTCGCTCTCGGCATATTTGACCTGCAGGTCCTGAAGCTCCTGAAGCTGCATCTCAGCCTTCTTCATGTGGTTTTCAAACTCCCCTTTGTCCTGCAAGAGTGTCTGCAGCTCGAACTGAAGCTTGTTCTCTTCCTCCAGAGACTTCTCTTCCTCCATAGACTTCTCTTCCTCCATAGACTTCTCTTCCTCCATAGACTTCTTCAGCTCAGTCCCCTTAGTTTCACGCTTCAGCCTTGAGGAAAAAAATAAAAAAATAAATAAATTATATATACACTACCATTCAAAAGTTTGGGGTCAGTAAGATTTTTTTATGTTTTTAAAAGAAGTCTCTTCTGCTCACCAAGGCTGCATTTACTTGATAAAAAAACAATTAAAAAAAACCAGTAATATTGTGAAATATTATGACAATTTAAAATGACATATAATATATTTTAAACTGTAATTTATTCCTGTGATCAAAGCAGAATTTTCAGCATCATTACTCCAGTCTTCAGTGTCACATGATCCTTCAGAAATCACTCTAATATGATGATTTGATGCTCAAGAAACATTTATTATTGTTATCAATGTTAAACAGTTGTGTACAATTTTTTTTCAAAATTCTTTGATGAATAGAAAGTTCAAAAGAACAGCATTTATTTTAAATTCATTTATTTTATTTATTTCCCCCAAAATAAAATTAAAATTCTTACTGACCCCAAACTTTTGAACGGTAGTGTTTAATGTTACAAAAGCTTTAGATTTCAGATAAATGCTGTTCTTTTGAACTTTCTATTCATCATAGCATCATGAAATAAAAATGTAAATAACTGTTTTCAACATTGATAATAATCATAAATGTTTCTTGAGCATCAAATCATCATATTATAATGATTTCTGAAGGATCATGTGACACTGAAGACTGGAGAAATGATGCTGAAAATTCAGCTTTGATCACAGGAATAAGTTATACTTTACTGTATATTCACATAGAAAACAGCTGTTTTAAATTGGAATAATATTTCACAATATTGTTTGTATTTTTAATCAAATAAATGCAGCCTTGGTGAGCAGAAGATACTTCTTTTAAAAACATAAAAATCTTACTGACCCCAAACTTTTGAACGGTAGTGTATATATAAATAATATGTGTGTGTATATATATATATATATATATGAATTATTCAACCCCCCTAGACTGTAATAATTTACAAATTCAAGCTTTTCTAAAGATACAGCAAAAACCCCAGTGTTAAATTAACACTTCTCAGAGTTTATTTGGAGTCCAAACTCAAGAGTGTTAAAATGAACTCTGAAGCAAGAGTTAATGAGATAATTAAGTGATTAAGTGATGATTTACCATTAGTGGTGACACCTGATGTTACTAAGCAGAATCACTAAAGGAAAAAGTAACCATTTATAAGTCATCGATATTGTGATCGGTGTTTGCTTTAGTTGGGCTCTTGACCCCTGACTTTACAACATACAGACCTTTTTAAAAATTGCACCTTGGCAGTGGCAAATAGTGGCAAATTAAAAGTGATAATGTCAATATATAATATAATGCTTTTGAGTTATATGATTTTTTTGTAATTTAGCTGTGTCATAATTATTCAATCAACCCCTATTCAACATTGCTGTTTTTAAATCGCTTATTTGTATGGTATGGTACAAAATTGTTAAAACAATCAAGCCTTTGAAAACTCTAAGAAAATTAAATTAGCTTGTGCTATGATGACACATATTTAGCCCATGCATGGGCTAAGGTTGAGTAGCAAATAGGGTTGGGAATCGAAAATCGATTCCAATTCTGGAACTGAATACATGAGGTCAGGAATCAGATACTTGTTATAAAATAAAAATGTTGATTCCTCTAATTGATTCCTTTGTGTGCATTTTAATATGACTTTAAACCATTAAAGGGGTCATAGACTGGATTATTTTATTATTTGTGACCCTGGATCACAAAACCAGTCACAAGTCACACAGGTATATTTGTGGCATTAGTATTAGACAATATTCACCTCTAAATTATAAACCTTTCTTTTTTTTTTATTTAAAAAAATTATATTTTTATTTTTTATTTATTTTGTGTTATATATTTACCTAATGCACCATGTTAAAAATGAGTAAAATGTAATAGTCAAAATTATCGATTTTTATTTTATGCCGCAAATCATTAGGCTATTAAGTAAAGATCATGTTCCATGAAGATATTTTGTAAATTTCCTACCGTAAATATATAAAACATTTATTTTTGTGAGTGGATGCAGCACAATCGCGCAAACATAAATGGACAACTTTAAAGGCTATTTTCTCAATGTTTAGATTTTTTTGCATCTTCTGATTCCAGATCGTTAAAATATTGTCTTATCCTAACAAATACACATCCTTCCAAGGTGGCGCCTCCCACTATGCAGGGCAGCTGCGGCGTTTCAGTGCTGTGTGTTTGTTTGTTTTGTCGGGTTGTTTTAAGTCATCAACCATTATTCCAGTACCGAAGAAAAACAGTCCGTGGGCCTGAATAACTACAGACCGGTGGCCCTTACATCAGTGGACATGAAATGTCTTGAGCGGTTGGTTCTATTCCATCTCAAACCCATCATAGCTCTCCATCTTGACCCACTGCAGTTTGCTTACAGGGCAAACCACTCAGTGGATGATGCAGTCAAAGGCCTGCATTATGCTCTGGACCATCTCGACTCTCCTAGCTCCTATGTAAGGATGCTGTTTGTATATTTCAGTGCCGCCTTTAATACCATTCTACCCGAGTGGCTGCGGAAGAAGCTTTCACTGATGGGGGTGGAACCCTCTATCTGCCGCTGGATTATGGATTTTTTCTCAGCAACAGACAACAGCATGAGCGGCTTGGCCAGCACATGTCTGATCTTCGGTCCACCAACATTGGAGCATCTCAGGGGTGCGTGCTGTCACAATTTCTCTACTCACTGTATACCAATGATTGCACTTCCAACAACCGTTCCATCAAGCTGATTAAATTTTCAAACGATACCACCTTGGTCGGCCTTATTAAGGGCAATGACGAGTCTGCTTATAGGCAGGAAGTGTCTCATCTGGTTGCGTGGTGTGATATGAACAATCTGGAGCTTAACCAACAAAAGACAGTGTAAATGGTGATAGAAATGGGAGAGAGGCGGGGGCTCTGTGAAAGTCTAACCATCAAGAGCTCTGTTGTTAAGGAGTCATTCAAATTCTTAGGCACTGTCATCACAAACAACCTGAAATGGGAGGAAAACAGTTCCTCCATTATCAAGAGGGCTCACAGTGGAATGTTTTTCCTAAGGCAGTTAACCAAACTGAACGTTTCCAGCTCTGTTCGGTCTAGGTTTTACAGAGCCACTGTGGAAAGCCTTCTTTCAACATCTATTACTGTATGGTTTGCCTCAGCATCGGCCCAGGCGAAGAACAGACTGCAGTGCATTGTGCGCACAGCAGAGAGGCTGACTGGACAGAGGCTGCTGTCAATCAATGACCTGTATGAGGCCAGAGTCAGGAAGAGGGCAGCTAAAATTGCTGCTGATCAGTCTCATCCAGCAAGTGACATTTTTAGGCTAGATACAGGATACTTGATACAGGATTAAACTATGAATAAGATTAGTGATTGAACAGGCTATATGATGATTGCAAACAGTTAAAGCAGCAAGAGAAAAACTAATGTTAAAAAAAATCAAGGGGCAGAATCCCAACTAAAGCAAACACTGATCTCCATAATGGTAACTTCAAACCAAACATTTTCAATTAAACATCTCAATAACATCTTCTGTAGATATATGACAGAAATAAAGTTATACTGGTTAATAAGTGTAATAATGTGTAATGGCTGGAAGTCAGTTGTAGTTCTTGTGTTTCTCTATTTTCTGTTCTTGTGTTCCTCTTTTCTTCAGTGATTCTGCTTGTTAACAGCAGGTGTTCATCACTAATGCTCAACAATCACTTACATATTCACTGAATTATCTCACTGCAACACTGTCTCAATGTTACTTTTTACTCTTTGTAGTGTGGATTTCCCTGTGGGGTTGAAAGGGTTAACAGTGTAAGATAAAAAGTCACACCCACGAAATGTATTTTAACAGTAATAAACTATAAGTTAAAAAACAGTTATATACTGGCAACACTGTTGCAAATGAAATGAGATAACTCAAGTTTTAATTCAGTGCATGGAATTTTTACTGTAACATTGCAGTAAAGAACTGTACAATTAACAGTAAATTACTGGCATTGTGTTGCCAGTATTTTACTGTAAAAAAGCCTGGTAAGGTCTAACAGTGTATATATCGATTTAATAATAAAAAAACCTTGCTACGTGTACTGTGCTGGACTAACTGGGACTAGTCGCAGCACTTACATATGGTTGCCCTATTGTTGGTTTGATTGCTTATATTGCTCTCCTCATTTGTCAGTCGCTTTGGATAAAAGAGTCTGCTAAATGATTAAATGTGAATGTAATAATATTGTTTTTATTAATATTCTGAATTAGTTGTTATTTGTTTATTTTCATTTCAAAGTTAAAGTTTAAGTATTTTTATTTGTTTTTGCCGGATTATAGCTACATTTCTAAGTACATAGTTTTAATTATAGTTCATTTTTAGTTTTAGTTTTAGTCAGCACATCAGTTTTACCTAAAAAAAAATATTTAAATGTTAATTTTTTTTTATATTTAATTTGGTTTCAGTTAACTTTTATTTTTCTCCATTAACATGAATGTTGTTTGATAGCTTTAGTTAACAGAAATAAGCTTTTAATGCTAAAGTCCCTGTTTATTAGGGCTAAATGACATTGTGTCACTGAAACAAGCATTTTCTGTAAAGCTGCTTTGAAAGAAAATGTACTGTGAGAAATACTATAGAAATAAATTTGAATTAAACTGACCCACATAGCAATGCCCTAGCAACCACAAATCCAGAGCGACCACAAAGCTACATCCCTCCCAAGAAACCAGCTGCCTCTGACTAGCAATTACAATTAGTAAATAATTTTGTCAATGAATAGTTTAAATGAACAATTTTACGTATTGTAAAAAAAAAAAAAAAAAACACTATATGTCTCATTAACTGTCATTAAACTGTATCATTTAAACCACTGAAAAACCCCGCAGCGATGGGGCACTAGTCGCAACGTGTGTCATAATGCTCACTTGCGGGCGACGTATCCACGACACCTGGCCTGGAAAGAGATGATGACGTTAGTCATCTTCATATCGAGCAGTTCCTCAAGGTGAGCCATACTTCCAGCACGGAGAAACACCTTGCTCTGTCCGATCTGGTACAGTTTGGGATCCAACTCCAGGGCTTTGATCTGAGACACAGATGAAGAGCTCATGATCAAACTCCAGCTGAAACAATGGATATCACTGTGAAGCTTTATTTAAGCTTACAATCAGCACACAAGCATGTCTGCCATCCATGAAGCCTTTGGGAATGGCGTTGGGAGTGAGGATTTCATACCTGTGCAAAAACGCAAACCATCACATTAGTCCAGGCAAAATAGCGTTTTACGACAGACTAATTGTAAAAGATTTTTTTTTCAGCATAGATCATTTCTATGAGGTGTCCAGAACAACATACTAAAAGTCCTAAGAAATCCTAGTTGAGGAAATATGTTAAATTCTCATCAATCCGAGATGTGTGCCAATAAGGCCAGGCAACAATACACCCCAATGGGGCTATTTTCTTCCTTTACTTCTATCAAAATGAAATTTTGTATTACAAGTTTCTTTGAAAATGAATTTTAATATGCAAATGAGCTATACACTAATAGAATATGCCCAAAATACACCCAAATATGCTTATTCTTTTCCTTTACTCCTAACACAATAAAACTTTACATAGTAAAAGTATACATGAAAAGTAACTTTTTTTGTATTACAAGTTTCTTTTGAAATGAATTTGAATATGCATATGAGGGCCACACTTATTGAATATGTCCTAATTTGCATAGGCAGAAACACCATTCATATGTATGACAAATACATCGGCCCAATCTTCATCCAATCATCCTACTGCCAATGGGTGATGGCAGTGCTGCTTTTAGACTGGCCTCTAACCTGAAAACTGCCTGGCTTAGTAGTACCTGCCAGGGGTATACTATAACCCCCGCCGGTATAGTCTTCAGGGTCACGGAGGCACACAAGCCTCCCCACCAGGACAAGGTAGTAACAACAGGGGAGGTTTCTTTATGTTTTTTTTTTTTTTTTTAACTAACCTAGATATTGCTGTTGCTAGCTTCTCATAACACTGAAAAGCTACTTTACAAACAGTGGAAGTCTGATGTGTGGCCCGCCTGGTCTGAAATACTTGCTACAAAAAGAGAAGCAGTTTTGGTGTCTGGAAAAATTATTTTAAAGAGCTGGAATGTCTGGAAAGTGTGTCTGTCTGGTTTTTCATCTGTCTTCTGTGTGAGAGTGAATCGTTTAGTTGGTAAGAATTACTTCTGCCTGTAATCTCGTAATCTTACCAACAATAGCCTACCAATCATTTGTAAATCTACCAGCCCAAAATTTTATCTCACCACATTACTAATGACTAAGATGGCTATTCTGACTTTCTTCTGATGTTATCTGTGGGGGAATGTAACTAGGTAAGGCTTGTTCACAAAAAAAAAAAAAAAAAAAAAAAAAATTTGTAGAAAGCAACTGGAGGCAAGACTGTGCAATCAATTCTTAAGGTCAATATAAGTCTTTTTGTGGCAAGTGACCCAGGTAAGTGTGGCAAGTGACTTCAAATTTATCGTGTTTATGCATAGGTTAACTTACTGAATGGACATGAATGTGTTAGTACAAAATGCAGCTGCAAGGCTGCTGAGGGACTAAGAAATATGATCATGTCATCCCAATTTTAGCATCCCTTCATTGGCTCCCGATTTATTTTAGAATTCAGTTTAAAATATTATTGTTTGTTTTTAAAGCTCTTAATAATCAAGCTCCATTTTACCTTAAAGATCTTCTTACTCCTTTGCCACCTTCCAGATTAAGATCTGCAGACAAGGCTCTATTATATATTTCCCGCTCCCGTTTAAAAACTAAAAGAGAGTTTTCTCAGTTGCCGCCCCCGTCTATGGAATCAATTGCCTCTGGACATTGAAAACATACCTCTACTCTCTGGCGTTTTGATACTTAATATCCTTGTCTTACTGTTTGTTTTGTGTGGTTCTACGTTACTGTGCTTTTATTTATTTTAATTTTCTTTACTATGTCCAGCACTTTGGATAGCTCTGCTATGTTGAAATGTGCTTTATAAATAAAATGTACGTACTTAGTCATTTGGCCCCTGTTTTTTCTACTTGTGACTATGGTTTCTTGGCCATAAGTCAATTAGGCCTAGTGTTGAGCTCATTTGCATATTTAAAGGAGTCATAATGTAGAAATTTCACTTTTCCACGAGAATCAATGTATGTTATGATTGCATAATGATTGTACACTGGCCGGGAAGCCGATATTTAAAAGTGAAGCGTTTGTTTACCTCAGGGTTTGTAAAATAGGCCACGTGCACGCGCACGAAAAAACGAGATTTTGATTTCTTCCCCCTCTTGACGTCAAGACGGGGGAGGATATACCAAATATGGACACCGCAAACCTATGCCGCGGGAAGCCCGCCCCTCTCCCCCTCTCCCCCTCAGATTCAGTTTAGTCGACTCGAGAAAGATGGAGAAACCGAGTGTAGCCTACACTTGAGATGCTCTGTGGGTGACTGCCACAAACAACATGCAAATGTGTTTTATCTACCAAAAACGGACGAAACTATCAGGGAACAGTGGATGAAATTCATTTTTAATGACGCTGTCCCAACAACTCTTTCAAGTGGCGTATCGTTAGGTGTGTGTGCTAAACATTTTACACCGGAATCATTTACAAATTTGGGGCAATATCAGGCGAACTTGGCCTCGAAGCTCCGTTTGGGAAAAGGTGCCATCCCAACCATCAGGGACTTGCCAGAAATTGAAAAGGTAAGACTGTGTTTTTATTGCTCTACTGTGGTTAACAAATAGCAGCTAACAGTTAACTGCTAATGCGGCTATTGTATGTAACGTTACCTTCGAGGTAAACACGGGGAATGGACTCTACGAATGCTAGCCACATCTTTCCACTTTGTTTTACACTAGCAGCTGTGACGGTACAGGAGTCCATGCTCAGTGGCTAAAACTGTTTAAATGCAAGTATAACATCACGTTGCATGTCTAAAGAAGAAACATATTGAATGTCTAAATAACCACAACATGAAACAAGGCAAAAACACCACATGATAGTAAAAATCTCAAAACCACTGTAAGCTGATTAAAAAAAAAACTACATCTCCGTTAATGTAATCTACATTAAATAAAAGGTAAATTTATGTGGGAGAAAATAGCAACACACGTTTTTGCTCGAACTGATGTTAATGTATGTCTCAGTCAAAATGATTGTCTTTACCATTCAGAGACATCTTGATGTAGACGTGCATCCAACAACTCTACATCTTCCCTTTCCAGCTCTGGTTCAGAGTCCGGCTCAAACATGTACGGTTGAATCCCATATGTCGCGGCCGGGTCGGGTTCTGACAACTTGCGCCATGTCAGTTTGTAATGATGCTGAAGTTACCTGCGGTGTCAACCCCCCTCCTTCCTGCAACCAATCAACGCGCCCCTCATTTGCATTATTATAATGACCGTCCACGACAGCCAAACATCGCATCAGATCTCGCGAGACAATAATGCCTTTAGAAATAAGGGTCTGAGGGGCTCTGTGTTGATTTTTTTTCCACTTTTCTTTTTTAGAAGGGCCTGAAAGACTATAATAGAGCATTGGGTACCAAAGTTAAAACAACATTATGACTCCTTTAAAATAGATTTTTCAAAGAAACTTGTAAAACAAAAATGTTACCTTTCATGTATACTTTCACTGTGTGAGGTTTGATTGTGATAGGAGTAAAGGAAAAAATAAGTCCATTAGGGTGTATTTTGGGCATATTCGATTAGTATATTGCTCATTTGCATATTCAAATTCATTTTCAAAAAAACTTCTAATACAAAATGTTTTACTTTTCTTGTAGACTTTCATTGTGTAAATTTTTTTTTGTGGTAGGTGTAAAGGAAAAAATTAAGCCTATGCGGGTGTATTTTGGGTAGCCTATATTCGATTAGTGTATAGCTCATTTGCATATTCAAATTCATTTTCAAAGAAACTTGTAATACTAAAATGTTTACTTTTCATGGGTACTTTCATTGTGTAAAGTTTCATTTTGATAGAAGTAAAGGAAGAAAATAGCCCCATTGGGGTGCCTGGCCTTTTTGGCACACATCTCGGATTGATGAGAATTTAACATATTTCCTCAACTAGGATTTCTTAGGACTTTTAGTATGTTGTTCTGGACACCTCATAGAAATGATCTATGCTGAAAAAAAATATTTTACAATTAGTTCTATTTTTGGCTCCAAAATGAGTTACTTTGCCTGGACTACATTGAAACACAATCAAATCTACCTAGCATCTAACAGATGCTAATATAATTTATTGTGAAGAACTTGCTAATTTATTCACTCCCAGAAAACCAAAACACCATGAGAAGCACAAAACATTGCTGTCGTTCATCCAATACCTCTGTCTGAACTCTTGGAAGACAATGCGGTTGGGGAATCCCTGTTTGTAGATACGGATGCCCTCCAACACACCGTTACACCGGAGCTGATCTAGAACTAGGAGAGGGTCCAGCATATCAGGCTGAGATAGACAGAGATGCAGATGCTTTAGATCAATTCAGGGTGAACAGCTCACAGGTTAAACTTTTGTCAATTTTATTATGTAAAATTTCAGTGTTCAGCTGAAAGAAGAAAGTCATATACACTAGGATAGCTTGAGGGTGAGTAAATTAGGGGATAATTAAATTTTTTAGGTCTATCCCTTTAATAGGGACAATGTCAGCTTCATTTATATAGTGCTTTTAACAATGTAGATTGTTCCAAAGCAGCTTTACAGAGATACAAGAATAGCCTAAATGCACATTAATGAACATCAGCATAAAAAAACTAAATGTTAACATGCTGGATTATAGCTAAATTTCTAATTTACATCTGCACATCCATTCTGCCGTTGAATGCAGAACATTTCATACCTTTTTCTGGCGGTTGGGAATGATGCATCGGACGAAGTTGGGGTTGGTGTTTCTGAGCATGGCCATGAGTTCAGACAGCTGCTTCTTATGGAGCTGTCCAACTGTGCGGAACTTTCCCTTGCGGGGTTTCAAGGTACCCGTCCTCGCTTTATCATCCAGATCCTTGTCCTGGTCCACTAAGAGACAAACAGACAGAGAGAGAGAATATCAATGTTCTGTAAACACGTTTCCTTTGTCAATCGTTGTGTCAAATGAGAGACACTAAGGGTCACTCTTGGGAGCCCCAAACACCTCTGACATTGTTGTTTATCAGAATATCATTATATTCTATGGAGATAGCAATAACACGATGGAGGCTGAGTGCACTTACAACTTAAACTTTACTTGGCCAATATTCAAGGTATATGTAATCACACAGCGTCATCTAAATCATAAGACAACAATTGCAGGACAACATAGTTTATAACACTAAATACATCAAAACATCAAAAAACTCTAATCAGAGGTGGTCATACACAACAAAGGGGTATTTATTTTCCTGAATTCAGCTTTAACCACAGTTTAGCAACCTCATCTTATTCAAATTACTACGCATTAATTTCTTCTTTTAACATACACATTAGGATGCTTGATGACGGCCAGGTGGTCTAGTGAGACAGGCAGGATAATGCTTAAGGCTACATTTACACGTGGACAGCTATTTTAATAAACAGACATTTCACCCCTCTCCGTTTTCAAAAATAACATTGTGCACACCTGTCAGTTTTCAGAAAAGTGTTTGTTTACACGAACCCCTGTATATGCCGTCAAGAGCATGCCAAACCTGTAGGTGGCAGTGTAACGAGAAGCTCAAGCCCACGTTAGCCAATCGAATCCCAAAAATAGTCACATATTGTGATGTAGACTGCCTAAAACTCAGTTTTTCTCAGTTTACATGCAAACGTGCAAACAGAGTTTTCCAAAATCTCCACTCTGGCCGGAGTTTTTAGAAAAAAAACGTTTTCAGAGGCGAATTCTCCGTTTGCGTGTAAACGAGGGGCACAGCCGAAAGGAAATGTCTCTGTTTTTCAAAATAACCATGTATGTGTAAACTGGGCCTAGAAATGTGGAGAAGGGGTGGTGGAGGGATGCTGCTAAACTGTCAATGAATTGAGGTGAGACTGCTGAATATATAAATACAACTCTTATCGTTGAAAAATAAGTCCCAGGCACTCAGTCAAATTTCCAATGAGGAGAAGGATAAAGTTAAAAAGCTTAAATTCTTATTTATGGAATTAAGGTATTGGTGAAATTCCAAAACCTGAGTGTCAGTATACCCTTAAAAATAAATAATAAATCATCAATGTAGCGACCATACCATGTTATACAATGATAAAAAGGATTAACCGAGTTGAAGACATGCAACTTCTCCCATAACCCCAAATATAGACAGGCATAATTGGGTGATAAACAACAACCCATAGGAACACCAATCTTCTGTTTGTACAGCTTGTCAATAAACACAAAGACATTGTTGTGAATAATAAACTCAGTGAGATGTTCAATGAAATGAGAAGGAGGTTTGGTGTCATTTCTATCAGAAATTAAGTGTTTCAAGGCGTGTAGACCCTCCTCGTGGTCAATGTTGGTATAAAAAGACTCAACATCCATGCTAATTAAATATTGGGACCCAACATTTCCTAAATTAGACAAACTGTTTAAGACATCCACAGTATCCTCAATGAAAGAAGGAAGAGTCCTAACAAAAGGCTTAATAAAAAAAAAATCAACAAACTTGGACGCTGGTTCAGTAAGTGTACCATTACCCGAGATGATGGGTCGCCCAGGGGGGTTATCAAAAGGAGGTTTGTGTACTTTAGGAAGTATATAAAATGTAGCCAAGGAAGGGTGTTCAACTGTCATATATTTAATTTCACTCTCAGTAATCCATTCTGAATTTTTGGCATGGGTTAAAATGTTATGAAAAATAATAGTCAGTTCAGACAAAGGATTACTTGCAATTCTTTCATAGTGCTTGGTTTCTAATTGTCGTTGATTGCTGAGTGCTCTCCAATCGTGCTCCTCCCGAACTTTATAATTAAACATAAGGGGCCCTATCTTGCACCCAGCGCAATTGACTTTGTACACTGACGCATGTATCATTCCTATTTTGCACCCGATGCACAGCAGACTTTTCCCTCCACAGATGCATGTCGGTAAGTTAGGGAATGAACTAGGCATGTTCCAGCACAAATATTCCCTGGGGCTATTTTGCAGTTTCAGAAAACAATTAAAATCTGGTCTAAACCCAGCAAACACGGAACGTTGGCACAATGTACCCCACCTTCTAACAACGTTTTAACAACACACTGTAAAAAAAAAATTACATCCCCAAGTCAAAATTTTCTAGTGACTGGTTACATCTAAATTTTTCAATTAGTCTGACGTATTATTTCTCATTGAGCCAATGTTAACAGACTATTGCAACAAGAATTGCACTTTGGCCAATTTAAAAATTTAGATGTTATTAGTCACTAGAAAATTGACATGGAGAGGCTAGAATTTTTTTACAGTGCATGGCCAAAAGGTTGCTATAACTGCGTTGTGTGGTGAAGGTTGTTACAGCATTGTCACAATGTTGACATTGAACCACCGTTCAGGGCCATTGCTTAAGGTTGTGCCTAGGGTGTCTGGACAACCACTGGACTACATAATGTACTCGTCACTGCCCTGAAGGGCGAAAATCAGCCTTTTAAATTTCAACTGACCATTAGGCTGTCTCTCATTCTTCATCGAGCAATCCTTACGTGAGAATTGCATTTAATTTACCTCAGCTAAATAAGATACGTAATTATTCAAACACAACCTACAACTTCCTTGTCTAATGTGACATTTATTTGAACATCTTCTGGTCAGGCATGACAAGTTTTTAAGAACTTTATGCCAAATTATGAAGCCAAAATTACTTTAATGATGAGTAATTGATTTCAGCGCGTAGCCTACTTGTTGCACGTTAATGCTTTTTCCTTTTTTTCTTTTTTGGAAATGCACAGAGAAAAAAAAAACATCGCACAACTGTTTATTTTTTTCTTTCATTTGTCATCTCATTCGTTTCTTTGCTAAATTTTCTCATGTCTGCTCATGCTAGTTCACGTTAATCCACTCCCTGTTTTGTTTTCTCACAAATGTATGACTTTTGGAGGTGCAATTGGATTACCATATGCAGTTTTGATAAAGTTGAATTAGATAACCTTCTATGTTATTTTTACTCTTCAAAGTTTACACTTGCAGATGTTGATTATAATGATTTACTGTTAGGCCCATAAATAATAATAGGGATAAACAATATTTAAAAAGTAAATAATTTTTTAACATACGACTAATTAAAAATTAACCACAAAACATGCTAAATGGGGGATACTGTATCTGTATCTAGCATAAAAAAAAAGGCCAGAACAGTTGCTGAATGTTGCGCGTCTTACAATTCTACATTGTTTCAATGTGGCGAGCACGTTGCCACAACGCAAATGTGTTTGCTGGGAAGTCAGTGGCGTGATATTCAGATGCTATTTTAATGGGCGCATGCTTGCTTGGCCATTTGCTACTTCAGACCAACCCATTATGTAGGGTACGCACAACGCGCATACTTTGCTTCTCTCATTTACACAGACACAGCAGTTCCAATTTTTGCAAACCATACATAATTATAAGGAAAATTACCACACGAGGGAAATCATTGTGGTGTCCATGAAGAAGTGAAAAAATAGGCATAAATCTAGCTTACACATTTACCCAAATTATTATATGCCTGTATTAACTGTAATTATATGGAGTATTAACATGCCTAAGACTTTTGATATTTAAGATATTATGAAAAGATATTGCCTAAGATATTTTTTAATAACTTTTCAATTGTCGGGTTTGTCAAAAGTGAAATTTGGACCCCAAAATCTGTGTTTGTATGCATGTCAATCAAATTATAAAACTTCAGGGACATT
Source organism: Rutilus rutilus (assembly GCF_951802725.1). Taxonomy (NCBI): domain Eukaryota; kingdom Metazoa; phylum Chordata; class Actinopteri; order Cypriniformes; family Leuciscidae; genus Rutilus; species Rutilus rutilus. The sequence continues at coordinate 25,468,012 of NC_140209.1, forward strand.
TTTTAAATAAATATGCATTTTTATAGTTTTGCAATTATTATATATAACTTATATATTTTTTACTCTCTATTTCCACCAAATAAAATATTATTTACTGCTTAACCAGTAAATCAGAAAAGACTGGAAAAGTCAAGTAAATTAATTGATTCAAAAGTACTGGATCCCTCAAGAACAATAAGCTCTTCTGGAACGCTGAAATTTTTATGTATGTATTTTTGGTAAATTAAAGAACCACTGATAGGGTGAGCCCTGGTTACCCATTTCTACTCAAATTGCAGAGAAAAAGGCAACCAGAATGTAAATACATTAGTCAATTGTTCAATTTACAAGTTCCACCCCTTTCTGAGAGCAACAGAAACACATTTTTTCATCATTTATATTCTTTCTACATGACCTTCTGCATTAATATGCATTAAAGAGCTGTCCATCCATCCAACTCACCGTCCTTCCACAACTCTGAAATAAACTCGATAGTAGATTTGTTCAGGAGAGTAGCCACATCATCATTCAGAGGGTCCCTATTTTTCATTAGCCACTCGTCTGCATTATATTCCACCTGAGAAACACAGTTATAGACATTTAGCAATCCCAAAGGAAACACTGAAATCCCACAACAGTACATCTGTGGAGCAGACAAGGACCTTTTCAGCGTAATGGCTGATGCAGAAATTGGCCTCGTCCTTCTGTTTCTTGGGTTTGTGTAATTCGCAATGTACGCGCAGGACCTTCTCCACAAAGCTCTTACCGGTAGCTTTCGGCAAAAGGCACTCTTCGTCCAAGAGAGCCAAGATTCCAGGAGGATTCGTCTGGATAAGGGAATACAAACTCAAAAAACTGATCCATTGATTTTTGTCAGTTTCTTTATAAAATTAAGATTATTGGTAGAGATGGAAATCATTAGGAATTAAAAAAATGCAAAGGATTCTCGACCCGACATTTGGATTCTAATCTCATCAGAGTTGGCAAGAAATTCACTCTTTTAAAGGCCACAGGTCATGTGATCGCTCTAGTAGGCATGTGATTGGTGGAGAGACGCTTACAGGTTTCTCTATGAGGTCAATGCAGGGCTGCAGGTCGAGGCCGAAGTTAATCAATTTCCACTCGATGCCCTCGCGTTGGTACTCCTCCTGCTCCAAGATGAACATGGTTTGGTTGAACAGCTGCTGGAGCTTCTCGTTAGTGTAGTTAATGCAGAACTGCTCGAACGAGTTCAGCTGCGAAGAGGAACACAACTACAGTCACTGCTAGGAACTGTGGGTAATCAATCTCACTGTAAGCTTGAAGCAGTAAGGATTCTGCCATACCTCAAAGATCTCAAAGCCGGCGATGTCCAGGATGCCGATGAAGGAGGCACCCTGACGCTTGGTCTTATCCAGAGCTTTGTTGATGCGCATTACCAGCCAGCAAAACATCCTCTCGTATGTGGCTTTGGCCAGAGCCTCCACCGCGAACTTGGCCTGCTCCTGCGTCTGGGCCCATTGCACGTAACAACCGCCAACTTTGATCCGGGGCGAGAGGATGGTGCGCGTGAAATCGGTCACGCTCACGCCCATCAGATGGCACACCTTCTGGGCGGCTGGAGAAGTGAAGGATAAGTTGTTTAAAAAAATAAATAAATAACACTCAACTGGCAGTAACAAATGCTGCTGGTTTGCCTTCTCTACTACCAGCGCTAAACAGCTTGATCAAGATGATCTACTGGGTTAATCTTGTTCCAACCAGCTGTTAACATATAAATTCATCTACTACATCCATGGTGTCAATACTTGTACGGGTTATTAAAACAAAGCCTGATGGACGTGTTTGTAAAGTCATAATGTGTGTTTACCTGTGTCATCAGGCATGGAGGCTTGGTCCGAGTGACACTCCTTCTCAAAGGACATGTTACCCAGCTGTAGCACAGATGACATGACCCTCAACAGACCTGCAGAAGGCAATGCACACAACTGAAGCACCTCAAATATCTCTAACACACATCAGATAACACTGTCATGATATATATATACCGATATGTTCTTTCTTAGATAAGCCCATGATTTTCATGGCCTCCATGGTCTCCAGGTACATGTCTTGGTCCTTCTGTCCCAGAATTGCCACGTTTCCATTGGACAGGAACTGGTATTTATTGTAGCTCTCCAGATACAGTTCAGCTAAAATTGGTCCAATAATTGACATTCATTCATAAACAAGAGCCCCATCCAACTATTATTATTTTAGTTATTTTTAAACTCAAACTATAGTTCAACAATCGTGTATTAAAGCAGTAAAGAGTGACACTCACAGCTTAGTTTGTCTTCTGCGCCGGTGAGCATGTAGTAGAACATGTGGAAGTTCCTCTCTTCTTTAGCTTGACGAATCACACGAGACATTTCCAATAGATCTGACGGTTGGAGTCAAGGACACACTAAAGCACACAAATACTCACACAAAGGAATTTCACAGTCGGCTTAAAACCCAAAGTATACTTTGTAGCATGCGCACACCATCCACTAGTCAGCAGAATGGTACAATTGCGCATGTGTAACTGATTTAAGTGCTTGAAACAAAAGTCCAATAGATAGTGCACACATTCTGAACATGTCTTATCACGCTCACTACCAAGGAGTATACTTTGAAAGGCTTGTGCAGATGTGCACTCAACTGTGCCCGAGACAGGCCAAAGCCTCATGTGTACTTCATTTTCTGCATTCTGCCATGTCTTATTTAATCTGAGATGTCCATCTCCAAATGAAACAAGTTTTGTGTTGTGTATATGACAGAATATTAAATACCTACATGATGCTTTTATAGTTCCGTTATCGATACGGTTCTCTCGTATTGCGTTGCTAGACGCTCTGGGAAAACTCTCTGATCTGTTTCTCTGAATACTGAAGCCTTATTGAATCACGCAGAGAAACTGCACAAGCCTATAGCCTATCCGTCTGTAAAAGCGAGTGTCTCGCCATAGGATTTCAGAATAACTCTCCTTCAACGACGAAGATCTTCTCCTCCTGGGACGCAAGAACCTTCTCGCCTTAGACAAGCCTCGCAGCGGATCATGCTAACTCAGCAGCGCTCTGCAAGCAAACTGACAATCTTCTGGTAAGGAACTTGCCAGGAACCTCTGAGGAAGAAACAGCAGAGACAGAGGAGTGAGCGGTGAGGCATGAGTGAGCTCATGCTGCCACAGGTCCTGCATGCCTCACTTTCCCCACAGAGCTAAAATTCGCCAGTACTCCAGTACCCTGGGTCTGGACGATGACATCACGGTTTTCTCCAGAGTGGCTATATATATATATATAAATGAACTAAATTAATAACTTCTTTACAACAAAATGAAATATCACTGAACTTACTTAAAGGAGAACTCCGGTCAATTTTAACATTGAGCAAATTTTTTGGTAAATTTGGAGTGCTGTCAATACAGAGAACAACTCTGAGTATACAGAGAACAACGACAAAAATCGGGTTCACGCGCGTGATCATAGGTAACTAAACCTATGCGCGTGAACTTGACAATCGACTACTTTGGACTTCGACCGAAAACAGGATGTAAATACAGGTATGTGCGCTGGCTTAAATAACATCAGTTGTATTCTTATCTTTCACATCTACTGCAGTCAGATTCACTCGTGTTCACTCTGAAGGAATCACTCACATTTGGCTGTGCACTTGTAATGACACATCAAGGATATTAAAGGGATAGTTCACTTTGAAATTAATTTTTGATATGTTTTAGCTTACCTCAAGGGCATCCAAGATGTAGGTGTCTTTGTTTCCGCAGTAGTTTCAATTTTGATATTTTTAGGTCAAACCGTTCTTGTCTGTCAGTCATATAATGCAGGTCTATGGTCACTGGCTCAAAACACAAGCACAGAGTCCAAATTAAAACAATTCCCCACGTCCAAATGAAACAATTCCCCATCATAAGTACACATTGATGGCCTAAGACACGAAACGAGCGGTTTGTGTGAGAAAACGAACAGTATTTATATCGTTGTTATCTCTTGAAAACAGCACACGTCCAAATGATCTGACGGCGCGGGCGGGTATAGATATATACATAGATGTCGCCTTGGCTACTGCAGTTCATTTGAATGAAACCGTAGCCAAGCGACATCTAGTGTATATATCTATACCCGCCCGCTGGCGGGTATAGATGTATACACTAGATGTCGCCTTCGCTACTGCAGTTCATTGGAACGAAACCGTAGCCAAGGCGACATCTATGTATATATCTATACCCGCCCGCGCCGTCAGATCATTTGGACGTGTGCTGTTTTCAAGAGATAACAACGATATAAATACTGTTCGTTTTCTCACACAAACCGCTCGTTTCGTGTCTTAGGCCATCAATGTGTACTTATGATGGGGAATTGTTTCATTTGGACGTGGGGAATTGTTTTAATTTGGACTCTGTGCTTGTGTTTTGAGCCAGTGACCATAGACCTGCATTATATGACTGACAGACAAGAACGGTTTGACCTAAAAATATCAAAATTGAAACTACTGCGGAAACAAAGACACCTACATCTTGGATGCCCTTGAGGTAAGCTAAAACATATCAAAAATTAATTTCAAAGTGAACTATCCCTTTAAGAGGCTAAAAGTAGGTTTAAACATTGCCCCACTGAAGTCAACAGGGTGCACATTTTAAAAAGAGGATAACACGGTGTAGGCAACACCGATTTTTGTCGTTGTTCTCTGTACTGACAGCACTCCAAATGTACAAAAAAATGAGCTCAATGTTAAAATTGACCGGAGTTCTCCTTTAAGCTGGACTGTGCTATGTTGGCTTTAATTAACTTTTTTATGTCAACAGGTCCCACATAACTAGGTTACATTGGATTTATGTAACATTATTTATTTCAATTAACTTAAGTTAATTACATAAGGTTTATCCAGTTGGATTATTTGTTTTGGTTGAATGTAAAAATATACATTTTAGGATAATTGAACTTAATTAACTTTAATTAAGACTGTTAACCTTATTAAACTAAACGGCATTGAATTAACCTTATGTAATTAACTTAATTTAATTGAAATAAATAATATTACATAAATCCAACGTAACCTAGTTACGTGGGACCTGTTGACATAAAAAAGTTAATTAAAGCCATCTTAGCATTTTTTAGAGTGTATTTTCTTCTGGAAACAAACTTTGTTGCAATTTCCTGTTATCTCTGTAACACTGCTTTGAAACAATCTGTATTATAAGAAGCACTATATAAAAAAATGTGACTTGACTCTTTTCCCACTCAGAAAAGGGTACGGCAAGCTGCCTCCTCTCGAAGAAGCCCAGGCAGCGCACCTATACCCACCCACTGCACTTGGATGGAAAGCGAAAGTCGCCCACCCATTCAAGCCCTGCAGGACCACTTCAGCCCTCACCGTTTGGACCTACTCATTGACTGGCTAAGCGGGCTCCACCCTCCACACCATGGTGGTCCTCCAGGTCTATCAAACTCTTCCGCTCCATAGACTACTCTGGCCCGGACTCCACCACGTTTAGAGAGATGTGCATCACAACAGACCTTGCCCTGCACACTACAAAAAAAGAGCCCAGCTTAGTGGTGTTGGAGTGCCACTTGTGGCTAAATCTGATGGAGATTAAGGACGGATTAAGGACAGAGACAAGGCTTACCAGTCTCCCCCACTGGTCTCCTAGGGCCCATAGTGGATGGTTTTGCCAACCGCTTCACCGCAGCTCAGAAGTCGTCGCAGGCAATGCACCACTTCCTACCCAGATGCTCAAGCTCTGCAAATGCCTCAAATGTGCCTCCCATCCCTGTGCTCAGTTCCGGGCATTGGAAGCGATGTGTTCGTTGCAAGCTTTGGGTTCTTTCACGTTCACGCATCTACGCAAATAACCAGTTCCTCCAATCCACACTGTCTATGGCACCGCACACTTTCACAAAGCGCATGGACCTAATGAATTACCTTGACAACTGGCTTGTATTGGCCCAGTTGGAGGCCGAGTTGTACACATTCACAGATCTTTGCTCCTCAGCCATTTGGAATGCCTGGGACACAGGATCAACTTGGCCAAGAGCTCACGGAATTCCAGCCAGTGTATTGCCTTCCTGGGAGCATTTTTTGATTCGACCCATATGAGGGCCTTGCTCACCCTGGAGCGTGCTTTAACTATTCTGCAGCTCGCGTCGGTGTTTATTGTCTGGGTTTTACTCCCCCTCATGACCTTTCAGAGGATGCTGGCTTAATGGTGTCTGCATCCTCATTACTTCCGCTGAGGCTGCTGAACATGCAGCCTCTGCAGTATTGGCTGAAACCACGTGTCCCAGCCTATGGTTGTCGTCTCAGACGCCTCCATATCAAGGTGGATCATGCCAGTGTTTTGGCCTTGACCCCTTGGAAGGACCCTCATTGGTACCAGAACGGCGAAAACCTGAGTCTGGTCTTGAGACGGAAGGTGGTTCGACAGATGCTTTCAACACAGGTTGGGGAGCTCTGTGTGAATATTAACTGCCTGGAAATGCTGGAGGTTTTTCTTGCCCTCAAAACCTGTCTGCTGGACCTGACAGGGCACCATGTCTTAGTCCGCTCGGACAACATAGCAGTGGTGTCCTACATAAACCACCCAGGTCGGCTCAGGTCCAGGTCTCTGTACAGACTAATGGGACACCTCCTCTTATGGGCACAACCTAACCTGCTCTTGCTGAGAGCAGCGCACATGCTGGACAGACTGAACCAAAGGGCAGTTTTTCCAAATGATTTGGAGTATCTTCGGGAAGGCAGAGGTCGACCTATTCACCTAAGAAAACAGCTCTCACTTCCCAATGTTATTCTAAAAGGACAGGCATGTACTGGCCCAGCCTCACCTTTTATGCCTTCCCTCCAGTTGCATTGCTCCCTCAGATCATCAAACAGATCAGGGAGGACAGATGCGCAGACCTTCTGCTTTCCCCTCTGGCGGAACCAGTCATGGCTCCCTGAGTTGATGCAGCGGCTGTCTGCAGCCCCCAGGCCATTCCCCTGAGGAAGGACCTCCTTTTCCAGCCGAAGGGAATGATTTGGCACCCCCAACCTTTTGGTTGTGGGCCCTCCATGTCTGGCCCATCGACGGGAGACAACGTCACATAACATGCTACTAAAGTTACAACAAAACAACAGCAAAATAAAAGCAAACAGGAGCAATCAATGAAAATTAAAGACAATTCAGCTGCAGGGATCTATGACCCCTGGGGGGTATTCCAGAAAGTAGGTTATGTGACATACCCGGGTATGTTTAAGGGTAAGTAAGCGGATAACCTGAACTTTTGGTTCCAAAAACGGAGGTAACTTTCAGGTTATGTAACCAGCCAGGTAATACTTTACTGAACTAATCATTTACAAAACATTCATAAATGATTAGCAAGTGATATACTAACATTTTATGTATGTTTTGTAAATTCCGTTACAAGTCATTAGTAAATGATTAACTATGATTTTACGAAACATCACTATGCGTTCATAAATGATTAATAAGTGATATGTTCATTATTTTATGTACATTTTGTAGATTCAGTTACAAGTCATTTACAATTGATTAGTTAATGATTAACTAATCATTAACAAAACATGAATATGAGTTTCATAGATGTTTAATAAATTATGTTATTTTCTTTATGTATGTAGCAATTAGAGGGTGCAGAAAGTGTTGTAAATGCCTTGCATACACGTACAGATCGTTTGTAACAGGTAAGTAACAGTGTTCAACACAATGATGTGTAAACGCATGAATAAATCATTTACAACACTTTCTGCATCCCCTAATCTAAAGTGCAAACTATTCATCACTTGTAAATGTGTTACATTCGTGGCTAAATAACAAAACCACAAAACATACATAAAACCCTAACCCTAACCCTAAGTGCACAAGAGAAAAATTATGGTAAGCAAAGGCTAGGTAACTGCTAAAGCGCTGTACTGGCAATAGTGATTTAGATTAAAGCTAACGATGTCAGATCAATGTTACAGACAATATTAGATAATATCAGATATATTGTGATAATTAAGCTATATTAAGCTATTTAAACAGCATTAAAAATTTAAAATAGAGATTAAAAACAAAGCTATACGGAGCTACATGAAGTTCAGAAAGTTTCTTCCCCACAATTTTGATCATTCATATACAGTGCTATGCAAAAGTTTAGACACCCATGCTAAAGTTGACTAAAAAGAGGAATAAAAAAAATCATCTTTTGGAAATTGAACTTAATGCCTTAATTACAAAAAAAATAGGAAAAATCCAACCTTTAAGGACACCAATTTTCTTTGTGAATGAATAATGTATCGTAAATAAATAAATGGTCTTCCTTAAAATACAGGGTGCATAAGTCTGGACACCCCTATATTAAATTCCCATAGAGGCAGGCAGATTTTTATTTTTAAAGGCAATTTATTTCATGGATCCAGGATACTATGCATCCTGATAAAGTTCCCTTGGCCTTTGGAATTAAAATAGCCCCACATCATCACATAGCCTTCACCATACTGGCATGGTTTTATTTCAGTTCCCAGATAGCAGCATTGTTTCGGCCCGGATCCGGCCCACATCTGGCACGTGTGGAATGCGGATCTGGCCCACATGCAGGGTGGAATGACGGCACTTGACTGGACCGCTCCTGTTTGCCAGATCTGGGCCACAAGCAGGCCATAGCAATGCCACATGTCAGCCAAGAGCAAAGAAATAAACCAGAACTGGACCTTATCTGAGCCATAAAATCTGTGTATATTAAATATGGAGTCATCTCAGCCTTTATAAGCCTGTTAACAAGCAGAATCACTGAAGGAAAGAAGAGAACAGAAAAAGAGACAAGCAGAAACACAAGAACTACAACTGACTTCAGACACAGTCTTAGATGAAATCAACTGAAGAGAAAAGAAGACATTAAATCTGTGAAGATCTCAGCAGAGGAGGATTAAACAACTCCACAAACAGCATTACCAGCTTCACTTATTACTAACCAGACTGACTTTATTTCTGGAAACTGGCCTTTAAAAATAAAAATCTGCCTGCCTCTATGGGAATTTAACATAGGGGTGTCCAGACTTATGCACCCTGTATTTTAAGGAAGAACATGTATTTATTTACGATACATTATTCATTCACAAAGAAAATTGGTGTCCTTAAAGGTTGGATTTTTCCTATTTTTTTGTAATTAAGGCATTAAGATCAATTTCCAAAAGATGATTTTTTATTCCTCTTTTTAGTCAACTTTAGCATGGGTGTCTAAACTTAGGCACAGCACTGTACAACATTTTAAACCATATTAATTCCATTAAAACCATATTCAGTTTTGTTATATAAAAGCAGCACACAAGTGATTTTTATGTGAAATGGTATTCAGAAAACGGCCCTACTCCCAGACAGATATTAATCTTTCTGTGACAGCCCTGGTCTTGGACAGCGGTCTGAATCTTTGTTTAGGCAATCAGAAGACTTTTGAGGCACTTACTGCTATCAGTTATTTTGCAAGTTCACAATGGCCAGGCATATTTGGAAAGTAGGAAGCTGTGTGTGCCACAGCTGAACAAAAGAGCCATTTTCAGCTTCATAAGCAGTGGGTTTTAGTTCTTTTGTGAGAGAATGCTACTATAATGCAGTGGCTAAATCTAGCAGATGTTCCAGAATGGCTAACATCACTTACAGCACATGCTTTCAGCTCATAAAGATACAGGTTTCAATATTGATTCCAACCATGTATCCGTTATTGTCGAAGTTGATTCTGATGAATTTGCTCTAAAATGTAAGAAAGACTGAAGTTAAATTACACAAATTCAGAATATTGTACAAAAAGATCGCCATAAAGGGTTATATCCCTAACTTACAAATCTAGAAGAGTTGTCGTTATTCACAGTCTTGGCATTGCCGAAGGGTTCTAGGATAGAGTTCACCTGTAACAGTTGCTTCTCCAGCTCTCCCTGTGCTCAAAACAGACCCATTAAGAATTGAATTCAGTTCAGGTGCTTGATAACTGTTCAAACTGATCACTGTGATAACATTTTAAGAGATCAATATAGGCAATCGAATACACTAAAATGTTAGTATTCACCCAAAATGACACTTCCACACTGTAAAACCTGATGAGTTAGTTCAACTCAAAACGTTTGAGGAAACCGATTGCCTTAAATCATTTAAGTTTATTAACTCAAACAATTTAAGCATAAAAAAAAATTTGATTTGTGTCCAAGTAACTCAATAACTTATTGTTAAGATAACTTAGGTAAATAATGTTAATAGTACTAAGTCCATTCAATTAATATAACTCAAAGTACATTAATTCATACACGTTATTTATAACTTTCATTTAATCTCAATGTGAGCACTTTTATTAGTATAAACTTAACTTTTAAAAGCTAATCTGCTAACATACTAATTTGCTAACATATTAACAATAGTATGTTATACAGAAGCAGTTGTTTTCAGAGCGCAATATTATGAAGAGATTATTTGCTCTCAAATCAAGCTGCATGCACCACTTGTCACTATGATGGTAAGTATCCTACACTGTAAAAAAAAGTGTCAAATGACTGGCAGCTGCGGCTGCCAAACAAAAAACATAAAATTTAAGTAAAATATTCTAATTTAAATAAACTGAAAAACACCGTGATTATTCAGGAAATACCTGTAAAATAACAATCATATACCTTCATTGTAAAAAAATCTTTAAAAAAGGGTCAAATGACTGGCGGCTGACAAACAAAAAACATAAAATTTAAGTAAAATATGCTAATTTAAATAAAGTGTAAAAAACTTGATGTCACCATGATTGAGATCAGTGTCTGCTTTAGTTGGCTCATGACCCTTGAGATTTTAACTGTAGTTTTCTCTGGCTGCTTTATCTCTGTATTTGATACACATTTGTTATAGTAATAAATGCCAGAGAAAACATCAGATGATCTTAGTCAGATAATGGTGATGTTATAATCATCATATGATGATCTGGTTCACTGCTTAGTCAATCAAGCATGAATATATTAGATTAGATTATGTAGATGGATTTTAGCTTTAAACAAAGTCTATAATACTATAATTTATCACATGACCCTTGAAATATTGTGTCATCAGTATTATAATAATCTGCAATTTTAATAAATATAGATTATACAGAAAAAGTTTTGAGCTGGTTCATTATTATTGTAGTATAGAAACATCAAGAATCAACATATGAATCTCAACAATGGTGACAACCAACAAAGCCTTTTGTGACTTTATAGTAGTTCAGAGTTGATCAGATTTTTTTTTCATTGTCACCATTGTTGCGAATCATGATTCTTGATGTCTGAGTGAGTCTATATGATCCTGTCAAAACATTTTCTGTATAATGATTTCATAAAATCTGAGTATCACAGCACTGCAGGATCTTATATAGCAGTTTCATCATGCAAAATGATCAACTAATATTTAACAGCTTAATCAGATAAAACATTTCAGATGGCATCAATGAAGCAGGACACTACATGATGCCTATTATCACTAAAAAGAGACCAACATCATCTAGTCTGAGTTTTTCTTGGATTCCTACCATAACTAACATGCATCAAAGACACACAGTTAAAGCAGCCAGAGAAACATTAAAGTTAAACACTAAAAGGTCAAGAGCCCAACTAAAGCAAACACTGATCTCCATCATGGTGACATCAGACTTTATTCTTTTCAATAAAGCTTCAACTTCTAAACCTCTGTTAATTCTCAATAAGAATGTTAGTATGAAAGAAATAAAGTCTGGATTGTAATAAGTGAATATGCTGAGATGCTGAGAGATCTGGTAGTGTTTAAAGGAGTCATAAGCTAGTATTACATTGGATACCTACTGCTGTATTATAGTCTTTCAGGCCCTTCTAAAAAAGTAAAGTGGAAAAAAAGTAAACACAGACCTACTTTTACCCTTATTTCTGAAGGCATTATTGTCTCGCGAGATCAATGCGATGTTTTGGCTGTCGTGGACGCTCATTTTAATAATGCAAATGAGGGGCGCGTTGATTGGTTGAAGGAAGGAGGGGGGTTGACACGCAGGTAACGTCAGCATCATTACAAACTGACATCATGGCGCAAGTGGTGAATGAACCCGACTCGGCCGCGACCTACGGGATTCAACCCTACATGTTTGAGCCGGACTCTGAACCAGAGCTGGAAAGGGAAGATGTAGAGTTGGATGGACGTCTACATCAAGATGTCTCTGAATGGTAAAGACAATCATTTTGACTGAGACATACATTAACATCGGTAACGAGCTAAAACGTTTGTTGCTATTTTCTCCCACATAGGTTTACCTTTTATTTAATGTCGATTACATTAACGGAGATGTAGTCTACTTATTTTATCAGCTTACAGTGGTTATTGAGATGAGACGTTTACTATCATGATGGCACCTTTTCCCAAACGGAGCTTCGAGGCCAACTTCGCCTGATATTGCCCCAAATTTGTAAATGATTCCGGTGTAAAATGTTTAGCGCACACACATAACGATACGCCAGTTGAAAGGGTTGTTGGGACAGCGTCATTAAAAATGAATTTCATCCACTGGTCCCTGATAGTTTCGTCCGATTTTGGGAGATAAAACACATTTACATGTTTTTTATGGCAATCAACCACAGAGCAAGTCCGGTGTGCACTCGGTTTCTCCATCTTTCTCGACTGAACTGAATATGAGGGGGAGAGGGGAAGGGGGGGCTTCCTGCTGCGGTGTCCATATATGGTATATCCTACTACCTCATGACGTCAAGAGGGAGCTGAAATCAAAATCTCGTATTTGAGTGCGCGTGCACGCGCGCTGGTTTATTTACCATGAGGTAAACAAACGCTTCACTTTTAAATATCGGCTTCCCGGCCAGTGTATAATCGTTAGTCGATCATAACATACATTGATTCTCGTGGAAAAGTGAAAATTGCAGGTTATGACTCCTTTAATGTTCTGTTGGGGTTTAAAGTGTTTCTGTATGGTGTGTTTTGTGTTTCACCATTGTGTTGAAGAGTAGAGCCTGAGCTTCAGTCCAGGATGAGCAGAAAACACTGATAATATGCTGCATGTTGCTTTATTTAACTGACAGTAACTGTGAAGTTGCTGATGCAGTGACATATAGTTGCAGCAAATCATGCATGTAATTAACTACATGTTTTTCAGTAAAAAAACTCAGAAAGTAAATGTGAAATAACTGTGTTTCTGTTAAAAAAGATTAATGAAGATTTCTGTAAAAGTATTTTGCACTTATTTAAATTAGAATATTTTACATTAATTTTACGTTTTTTTGCATGGCAGCCATTGCTGACGGTCACTGACCGTTTTTTTAAGATTTTATTTTTTACAGTGTAAAGCCAACATTAACAGAAATTCTTCTAAATTAGCACGACAAACCATTAATCACTACTAAATCTCAAATTTAACATTAATCTTACACACACACACACAAAAAAAACCATTATATTACCCTTAATTTTAGCATTTACTCTCCCTTTCGAGTGCCATCGGCAAAGCATGCTGGGAAATAGACATCCCAGCGGTTTCAGTTAAACTTAAGTTCTAAATTAAAATAAATAATTTCATAAAACAGTTGAAACAGTTCAGTTTACTTAAAATATATCAGTTCTGTGAACTTGAAAGAAAAAGAAAGTGCTAAATACTCATACAAGTTAATTGGACTGAACTAATTAGTTGAATTTAAGTTTGTCCTACTCAAACCAATTAATTATTTTGAGTGTTAGGTTTTACAGTGAAGTGAGTAATTTCTCATTTATCACCTCTAAAAACACACAGTCAATGCTTGAATTACTCACTCTTTATTGTGCAGACTTTAGGAAATGGCAGGTAATTGGAATAAGATTTGATACTGTATGTAAATGAGATTTGAAACATCAAATAAATTAACATCAATAGCAAATGTTTATTTCAAGGCCTGCTCTAGGAATCCTGCAGTTCTCAACTGAGTTTGGTCATGGGAAAAATTGGGGTAGCTCCGATCAAATGTTCCTTTTCTTAGATTCATTTTTTCCAGTCCTACATAGGTAAATTACAAAGACTCTCAGTGTGGCTTCATGCATAAATTGTCACACATGTATTTGACATGTTTTTAATGATTAAAAAAAGTTCTCATTCTAGTGTAGATATTCAGCCATTTTTAACAGATGCAGTTCAGGATGTAATGAGATCACAGGTGTGCTTTACAATGGCTTTGAACAGCTGATTCACAGACAAATTACTTTTATGAGTTGATTTTTAATTAATCATAAAAAAAATACTGCAGGTTTGATTAAGCCTGACGAGTCCTTTAGTCAATAACCTCACTCAGAGACAAAAAAGGTGAAACTTTTAAAGCATCTAAAGCTCAGTTTTTTTGAAAAGTGACATGGGGAGAGCACATCTTGAGCACTGTGAACATCTTGATTCATCTAGCTGCAAATCAATTAGCATCTAATATTTTAAGTTATCAGGGGGATGTAACAACATAATATGACTTCTAAAATCACAAAAGAATGTTTGGTATCCTTTGAAAAATTGGGTAAATTTAATACTGTAGGAGTGCTGGTTCTACTGAACTGAGACACTTTGGTTAATTGATTTAGTTTTCTTAACAACATACACTGTCAGATTTTTTTAACCTTTACATCTTTTCACCATAGGGCAGCACACTCAAGTAAACACCTTTGTATCCCTGTACCTTGTCTACCCATATAGGGTGCATGTTAGTACCTTAAGAGATGAGGACATGTGGGCCAGATACTGAATGACCTTCTTGGTGTTTTCTGTCTTTCCGGCACCAGATTCCCCCCTCAAAACACACAAACACAAAAGTGTGAGACGTCTTGCACATCTTCAATGCTCAAAACACAAAAAAGACACATGCAAGAACGTGAGTGACTCACATGCAGAGAATTGACTGATTAACACGGCCTGTTGGAAGAGTGAATTTATACAACAATGAATTTATACAATGCAAAAACATTCAAAATTTGACACACATTTTTGAGTGAAACAGAATATTCAGTGGGAGATAATATAGTACGAACTTGATTTTATTCATCAGGAATTGGTTGTAAAAAAATAAATAAAAAATAGGCAGAAAAATATTAATGTTCTCCACCCACACGCACATCAGCAGAAGAGAGATTCAGCTCCCCAGATAATAATGCTTTAAATCTGTTTTGATACTGTTAACAATTTTGAAAGTAATGAACTTGGATTAGAAAATTGTGTGATTAGACTGGTCTGTATGTGTAAGTTTACCCTGAATCATACTCCTGTAGGTCATGTCTGTGATGGCGTAGATGTGTGGCGGCATTTTGTGTCGTTTCTTGCCCTTGTACATCTTGATGTTCTCCTCTGAGTAGATGGGCAGGTTCTTGTACGGGTTGATGACCACACAGAACAGACCCGAGTATGTCTGTGGAGAACAGAGACAGACAATCATGTGTTTGTAAAGTAAGAAATATACTCTACCCCAGTGGTAAATTAAAAGTAAGGATGTAAGGAAAATAAATCTCTTTTCACCATCAACAATGTCACGGTTGGGGTCAAGGAAAGGCAGAGAACTCAAACGGGGATCAAATAAAAATTTTGTTGGTATATGTTTTGGGGAAAATATGCATTTAACTGTGGCAAAATTTAACTCTGACGTGTGTGGCATTCATATCTGTGATTTCATGATAGCCAGCCCTTACAACATAATACAAACAAAGTTTACTACATCAACCAAATTAAACATAATATACTTTACAAAACCTATTATTTCCAATAAAACATCAACATCTTCACCTCTATTAATTCTCAATAACTAGTTGGTAATAAGTGACCCAGACAGCACGTTCAGTCTTACCAACGTTAGCACCAGCGGCAAAGTATCGGAAGGGGTTTTTCCCCTGCACACCAAAAAAACGTAGGTGGGTAAACCATCGGTGGGATGAGTCTACAGCCACTCCAATTCATGCACACTACGGAGATCGGCAGAGGAACCGTGAGGAACCATTCTGCCGATCCCGCTTCTTTTTTTCTTTTCTTTTTTTTCAGCTGACATAATAATGTTAATCATGAACTTAATATAATTGATTTAAAAAGATAATAATAAGCATTTTAAATGAAGTTGTCCAGTGTCCCATGCATAGGACTGGATAAGGAAAGTACAAAGTAAGCCAAAGTTTTCTGTCTTTCCAAGAGACCGCAGTTAAAGGAGAACTCCGGTCAATTTTAACATTGAGCTCATTTTTTTGTACATTTGGAGTGCTGTCAGTACAGAGAACAACGACAAAAATCGGTGTTGCCTACACGGTGTTATCCTCTTTTTTTAATTTGCACCCTGTTGACTTCAATGGGGCAAGTTTTAAACCTGCTTTTAGCCTCTTAACATCCTTGATGTGTCATTACAAGTGCACAGCCATTGTGAGTGATTCCTTCTGAGTGAACGCGGGTGAATCTAACTGCAGTAGATGTGAAAGATATTAATAAAAATGATGTTTATTCAGCCAGCGCACATACCTGTATTTACTTCCTGTTTTCGGTCGAAGTCCACATCAGTAGTCGATTGTCGAGTTCACACGCATAGGTTTTTGGAGGGAATTTCTTATTTGTTGTATGTTTGTTGTAGTTTTCTATGTGTGATTTGTGGAGTGTTAAAATTAATGATACTGCTTTTGCAAAAACAAAGTAAAAAATAAATGGTCAAGGTCCATCTCCCGGTGCCCTCCGGTTTTGTTATTTCTCCCGGAAAACTCCTGTAACTTAATTTTAAAATCACTGATCCCTTCTTTTTTTCTGTTAGACTGACATTTCCCAGGTTGTCAGATTGTGTATGAAATACACCCTACACATAAACAATCACTTACTTTCAATTTAAACTTAAATTTAAACTGCCTACTTCTCAACTAGCTCTTGTCAAATTGTTAGGGAAGAAATTTTATGATTAACACATCACATAAACTGTTATTGAGTTTTGTTGATACACAATAGGAAACTTGTGTCCTTGGAACACAATCTGACAGCAGTTAACCTAATCAAATCAATAAGACCTAACGGTGGGATCCCACTAGAGCGGCGAAAAGCATTCTGTCGCCTCGCTCCCTTTGACTTAACACTGGAACAGCTGATTTTCAAGCATGCTGTGGCGTTTTCAGCGATGCAGCCGAAAATCAGCTGTTCCATTGTTAAGTCAAAGAGAGCGAGGCGACAGAATGCTTTTCGCCGCTCTAGTGGGATCGCGCCGCATAGATCATAATTATTTCGGGTTTACGTTGGCTCACGGTCGGCGATCATGTCGGGTTTACGTTGGCTTACGGTCAGTGATCATTCTAACGCCACCATCTTCCCGATGTCTTGCCGATTAGCTATACCGATCTCCATAAGACATCTCACCGAGGCACTTTATGTCGGGCAGGCACACGCGCCCGACGTCGGCAAGACCTAATTTGCTGTCTGGCGAAGCTGGTAATGCTGTTTGTGGAGTTGTTTAATCCTCCTCTGCTGAGATGTTCACAGATTTAATGTCTTCTTTTATTTTCAGTTGATTTCATTTCCGGAAGTCAGTTGTAGTTCTTGTGTTTCTCTTTTCTTCAGTGATTCTGCTTGTTATATTAGGTGTCTTCAATGCTAAATCATCACTCAATTAATTACTTAATTATCTCATTAACTCTAACACTGCTTCACTTTTAACACCCTGTTGGGGGGAGTGCAGGTGTAAAACTTAACACCAGGGATTATACTGTGTGGTTTTAAAGCTATTGTTAACCTTTTTTTGGCATTCAAAACATCTTAAAATGCACATATGTAGATCAGTGAAATCAAAATTTCCTCAGGGGAGGCCAGAACCCCCTTCAACTACCTCACATTTGGGACCTCAGTGATTATAAAACCCTGCCTTTATAACTAATAAACAGCCAATATCCTAACATGCATGTTAATAAGCAACTAGTTAATATTGCGAATTGGACCCTAAAGTGTTACCTTTATTTAAATCATATACTCATTTGGTGCTGAGCCCCCCTAAAATGAAAATCCTAGGATTGCCTCTGAGATTAGATGGAACTGTATTGATCCCAGATTGATCCCACTCTTGTAACACACTTCCGAAGCTTTGTTTGGTCACATGCTTTTTCTGCTCTGCGGTGATTTGTTAGATGTGGTGGACAAAACAGGTCTACCAGATCCCAGCAAGCAATTTCGCGTCTAATAGACGTCTAATAGCCGTCTAAACACAGCCCAGACGTCTAGGCTAAATCAAGGCTAATTTTGGGCTGTCAGTGAAAATCTAATAGACGTCTAAACATAGCCCAAGAATAGACAGCTATTGAATGACTACATATATACGTCTAATAGACGTCTAACCATAGCCCAAGAATAGACAATCAGACAGCTATTGAACGACTATATTTATACGTCCAATAGACGTCTAACCATAGCCCAAGAATAGACAGCTATTGAACGACTATATTTATACGTCCAATAGACGTCTAACCATAGCCCAAGAATAGACTAGTCATCAATTAGACCGCTATTAAACGACTACATATATACGTCTAATAGACAGACAATATGGGTCTAGGCTAAAACAAGGCTGATTTTGGGCTGTCAGTGAAAATCTAATAGACGTCTAACCATAGCCCAAGAATAGACTAGTCATCAATTACACTACATATACATGTAATAGACAACAAAATGAGGCATAAGGATTCTTTTCACTCAAATATAACAGGTTCTCATAAATGAAAATCCATCCAAACTAATTGAATATAAAGGGATTTATTTTGAACAATTATATAGACAACAACAACTTAGACAACATTCAAACATAAAAATGAACAAATAAAACATTGGAAAAATATGTAAAACAAATTAAGATATTAAAATTTTTAAGAATTAACTGTTTACTTTTGATCCATAACCCCCACCCCCTGCCCTCCCTGGTGCTTGTTTGAAATGATTAGAAATTGCATTTTTTATTTCACATTCCGTAGCTGATGGAAAGCTGGTCATCACTGCGTCTGCCAAATGAGAAAAAGGAAATAATTATTGCTCAAGAAAAGCATTGTTGACAGTCATTTAACTAATTACAGTCAATCACTTTTGCTAGGATGCACACTAGAGCTGGCCAATATAGAGTTTACAGAATATAGATTGAGACTATATAATTTATATCAATATAGACAATAATTTATATCAATATTATAAATTAATTAATATCAATAATTGAACATTTTTGCTCGCGTAATGGTGATGCAATACGGGGTGTAACGATACGCGTATTGAACAATTCTGTACAAGGCATATATATATATATATATATATATATATATATATATACACACACATATATAGGCTATATACATACATATATACATCTGAAATTTTCTTATCGAATGTTCATTTTTATCAAGCTCATATATGCAAGTTCAGTAATTTCACTTAAATGGCAATGAAAATTACCTATTAATTGTCATTTAAGTGAAATTACTGAACTTACATATATGAGCTTGATAAAAATGAACATTCGAGAAGAAAATTTCAGATGGCACTTAGAGGCTTTTGCATCTGAACTCTTCATATATGTGACCCTGGATCACAAAACCAGTCTTATGTCGCACGGGTATATTTGTGGCAATAGCCAACAAAACATTGTATGGGTCAGAATTATAGATTTTTCTTTTATGGCAAAAATCATTAGGATATTAAGTAAAGATCATGTTCCATGAAGATATTTTGTAAATTTCCCACCTTAAATATATAAAACATTATTTTTGTGAATGGATGCAGCACTATCGCCAATAGAAATGGACAACTTTAAAGGCGATTTTATCCATGTTTCGATTATAAAAATTTAAAGTACTGCGGAAACAAAGACACCTACATCTTGGATGCCCATAAGGTAAGCTAAAACATATCAAAATTTAATTTCAAAGTGAACTATCACTATAAGTCATTCTTTATCACTTACTCATATAACTCTAATAAACATAAAAAGATACTTATAGGCGTAGTTCACTTAAAAAAAAAAAAACTAAAAAAAAACCATGTAATCATTTACTCACTTTCACTTGGTTCCAAACCTGTATGGCTTTCTTCTGTTGAACACACACAAAAAATATATTTTGATGAATGTTGGTAACAAGACATTTAATGGTAGTCATTGACAAGTGTTCTGTATATTCAATTGTTGTACTTTGTTGACCGATTGCTGGATAATTTGCAATAAACAGTGTCTTTAAATCAAATAAAGTGGATTACATCACTCCAGTTCTGAGGTTTTTACACTGGCTATCTGTCTGTCAAAAAATTCATATCAAAAAACTACAGTTGGTTATTAAATTAACATTTTAAGGCCAAAGTAAATTTATAATCTTCTGATGCACTATGAAGAGCAGACCTCTCAGGTCATCTGGGACAGTAGCCAGCTACTTTTATATCTCCAAAGTCAAAACAAAACATGGAGAAGCAGCATTCAGTTTTATATCTGAAACAAATTCACTGAAAACTGAATGTATGCTGCATATTGTAATTATTTAAAAACAAGTGTAAAGACTTTATGTTTGCCACTACCTTTTATTAATTGGAAAGGAATTTTTTTTTTAAATAATTTCTTTTCATGTTGCACTATGCTGCTGTTAAATTTTATGTAAAGTAGGAATTTGCTTTAAATCAAAAACTTTTATTTATTAGCCTACTCTAATTTAAAAACAATATACTGGTATCTTTATAATAATAAAAAATAGTAATGAATAGTTTCATGCTTACCACATTCATTGAATTTAGATACATTTGCAATAACACGAGCAGGTAACGTTAACTTTTTGGAGAAAAATACTACTCTGCAATGTTAATGTTAAAATGTCACGGTTTCTACACATTATAACAACTAGGCTAACTAATTTAAACAATGAACATATCAAAAATAACACGCATACTTACAAGATCGAAGTAGAAATGTGAAGGTTTTCACTCAGACTGTTGCTCGCCCGTTGCTCTCCGACAGCTGCCTCGTGTAAAATAAAATGGCGGAAATGTTTATCGCGAAATTTGGCTAAAGTGATCTAGTCGCGCAATGCCAGTAGTCCCAGTAGACATGTCTCAGTAGTGTTTCGATTGTGCCATCTAGCGGTTGGGAAATGCAATTGCATGTGATTAGATTTTTTATCGTAGATTGTGTATGAATGTTATGTTTATGTGTGACAGAAAACATATTAAGCTGTGTGAGCGAAAACATTTCAAAGACTAATATTCTTATACTATATCGCTGGTCTGAATCTGGGCTATAGCCAAGCCGTACGTAGACCAGATTGCCTTGATTTCGCCAGGTGGGCTAAAGCAGACCCCATATAGCCCGTCCAATTCGGAGCTAAATCTTGACTACAGATCGACCATGTCTTGAAATTACATATTGAATCTTGTAGATATCATACCAATGCGAACATGATGGAATATCAACCATTTCATGCACTGCCTGGCAAAAAACAACAATTAATCAGTTTTGACTAAAAGTGGGCTACAATAGCCGGGTCTGAATACGAGCTAAATTGTGGCTACGCACAGCCTACACATATAACATGTAAAATAAAGCAAACCAAACAACTTGTAATCACAGTAGACTTTGCTTACATGATGGAATATCATACATCTCACAAGTTATTTTGGAAAAAAAATACATTTATCCAGATTAAATGTTATTTGGGCTAAAAGTGGGTTACGCATAGCCAGGTCTGAATACGAGCTAAATCGTGGCTACGCACAGCCTACACATATAACATGTAAAATAAAGTAAACCAAACAACTTGTAATCATGGTAGACTTTGCTTACATGATGGAATATCATACATCTCACAAGTTATTTTGGAAAAAAAATACATTTATCCAGATTAAATGTTATTTGGGCTAAAAGTGGGTTACGCATAGCCGGGTCTGAATACGAGCTAAATCGTGGCTACGCACAGCCTACACATATAACATGTAAAATAAAGTAAACCAAACAACTTGTAATCACGGTAATCTTTGCTTACATGATGGAATATCATACATCTCACAAGTTATTTTGGAAAAAAATACATTTATCCGGATTAAATGTTATTTGGGCTAAAAGTGGGTTACACATAGCCGGACTATATCGGGTCTATATTTAACCCAGACGTTGAAAAGACGGCTATTGCTTGCTGGGATGTAGCTAATGCATATTGTGTTAAAAGCTTCGAGTAATGAACTGTTTTTCAGTGCAATTTGATGAAAACCTCTAAGTAACACTTCACAAAGCCTAAGTTTCCCATCACTACTGATAAGCCTTATCTGTTGTGAGAAGAGAAGAGAAGAGGTCGATTTTGGCCTGTCTTATTAATATTAATGAGCCTCTCTTCTGATTGGCCAGTTGTTTTCTGAGTGACGCACGGCCAGGCCAACCACAGGTAAATAGGGTCATGTATGCTGTAGCCTGCTGTGTTTTTTTTACTTTCGGCGTTATTGTAAGAGTATTATAATTACCATTACATCAATGCTGCGCACAGATTTAACGTTAAAGCTAATTTAAACGGTTTGTAAACAAACTCAGGCTTTTGAAATAAAGTTCTGTTAGCAAAACAAAAAACACAGAGACTGAGTGAACTCAATCTCACCATCTTTAACTCAATAAAAACAACAGAAAAAAATTATCTGATGACACTGCCTTAGTGGGTCTACTTAATCAGGGCGATGATCTTGCTCTAAGAAGGGAGGTTCAGTCTTTTTCCAGCTGGTCTTAAAGGGATAGTTCGCCCACAAATGATATTTAGCCCATGATTTACTCACCCTCAAGCCGTTCGAGATGCATATGTCAATCTTTTTTCAGACGAACACATTTTCAGTTATTTTAGAAAATGTCTTAGATCTTTCAGTGGTTAGAATGTGAAGCAATGGGGTCCAGCTCGTTGAAGTCCGCAAATGAGCATGCATCCTTCACAAAAGTAATCCATCCGGCTCCAGGGGGATAAACGAAGGCCTTCTGAGGGTAATCCGTGCGGTTTTGTCGTAAAAATATACATATTTAAAACTTTATAAACGAAAATAACTGGCTTCCGGTGGCGGTCGACGCGCGTTCACGGAGATGGATGCTGGCGTATGACGTAGGACGTAGCGTAGGAAGCGTCGTGACGTAGAACGAACGTAGAGTTTTGTTTTGCTCTGCTCTCTGGCTGCGCTGTCACGCTCGTTCTACGTCACGACGCTTCCATCTCCGTGAACGCACGCCGACCGCCCCCGGAAGCCAGTTATTTTCGTTTATAAAGTTTTAAATATGTATATTTTTATGACAAAACCGCACGGATTACCCTCGGAAGGCCTTCGTTTATCCCCCTGGAGCCGGATGGATTAGTTTTGTGAAGGATGCGTGCACATTTTCGGTCTTGGAGCAGCTGGACCCCATTGCTTCACATTCTAACCACTGAAAGATCTAAGACATTTTCTAAAATAACTGAAAATGTGTTCGTCTGAAAAAAGATTGACATATACATCTCGAACGGCTTGAGGGTGAGTAAATCATGGCTTAAATATCATTTTTGGGCGAACTATCCCTTTAACTTCTATTGGTCTTAACCTAGACTTATTGGGAGGGCAGTATGTGCACAGAGGGTTTTTTAACAGGTGTATAGATAGGGTTGGCAACCGTTCCGTATAATACGGAATCGTCCCGTATTTGACACATAAAAGTCTTGTTCCGTATTGAACTGATAGATTCTCAAAAAAACGCACTTTGTTCCGTATTTTTGAGAATCAGTACAGTGCAAATCCATGACAGACACATCAGACTATGAACGAAGACAATTGTAGGTGTTGGAGCTATTTTGCACTTTGTTTATTTTAGGCTTAAGTTATAGTTTAATTTATTTCTTTTCTTTTCTTGCTAAAAGTTAACTTGCTTTATTTTGCATTTATGCTTATTTTCTTGTTTATTTACATTGTCGTTTATTGGTCACGTGGTGCTATGTTAATTTGCATAAATAGGTCAAGGTGGGAGGAACCAGGAGGGCTGCCAGGGCATATGGTTTTTTACCACAGCGTGAGAGAGGCAACAGGAAATGTCTGTGAGCTTGCTTATATGTGTAAATAAACCTCCTCGAACTCATCTTTTGCTATGGACATTAGTTTATTTTGGTACCTCTAACCATGAGTAAAGCCTAACCCATGACGTAGCCTCAGTGGCCATTTGAGAAGTTTGGTATTATTAGTTTTGTTTAAGTTTATGGACAAATAGCCACTACAGTATAGGCTATGATAAAAAAAAAAAAAAAAAAAAAAAAAAACCACGGTGCGGTATTAATTTCTCCCTCTGTTTGTCTATGATCAGCGTAGCCTTTTTAACATCTACATCATGAATGCCCTTTTAATTGGTCGTTTCAGTCATTGTGAATCACGTATCGTAGCAACGATGACGACAAGTGACAACAGCGGGAAATGTAAAAATGACTACCTCCGGCGAAAAAGAAAAGAGCACAAAAATATACATACATGTGTTGTATTGCTTGAATGCAGTATTTGAGTGCAATATTTTATATTTTCTTTATTAGCTGGTTTTTTATGTATGTTTTGCACTGGAAAGAAAGTTAACTATAACTATAATGGAAGTATAATTATATAAAGATAGCACTACACTTCCTTAAAATGTTGTCTAATTAAATTAAAAATATAATTTT
This sequence comes from Rutilus rutilus, assembly GCF_951802725.1. Classification (NCBI taxonomy): domain Eukaryota; kingdom Metazoa; phylum Chordata; class Actinopteri; order Cypriniformes; family Leuciscidae; genus Rutilus; species Rutilus rutilus. The sequence goes on from NC_140209.1 coordinate 25,492,619, forward strand.
TTGCACTGGAAAGAACATTCTAGAAGTCTAATTCTATTGCATAAGTTCGCACAAGGCTACAGAAAACTGTTGTGTTTATTTTTCTTCAAATGCAGTCTAAGCCGATGAGTTTTGAATGATATATTTTGTTTAAGTTAAAAATAAAACGTATTATAAACTAAACAAATCCATGGTTCATTGTTGGCAAAATGATCATGATAGCCTTTATATTTCACATCTATGTGGTTCAGTCTTGTATTGATTAGGCCTACTTTGCTATTCTATAAATATATAGGCCTATTATAATATGCTATAATGTATGAAATATATTTATCTAAATATCAATTAGTTTCCACAATATTCGCATGAAGTCATCATTTCAGGGGTTATTTAAAAAAAAATTCTTCTGTGGGGGCATGTCACCGGGATTTATCACGAGTAGGTCCATTTGATTTTTTTAGCAGCAAATCTTGTGACTCTGTTCTATTACTGGCGCGAGAGCTATGCCTAGTGGTCATTAGTTTAAGTAAGGGATAATGCCCGACGAGGTGTCCATTAACAGAAATTAATGGACGACGTGGAGGCGTGAACCGTCCGACGCGAAGCGGAGGCAGTTGCTTCCGCGAAGTCCATTAATTTCTGTTATACCATGGTCTGGGTGAATACTCGATTCTGATTGGCTGCAGGGTGTCCATTAAAAAGTGATAATGTACACCTAGGAAAGGCGTCCCGTCAACATTATGAAGCTGCAGACTCGGAGCCTGCATCTACAGTCCCGCACCCAGAGTCCCGCATTCTCAGACCCCTCGTTTTTCGAGACAGCGCCTCCCGCTGTCCAAAAGATCGTATAACACCCTTATCCAAATGCCATTGAAAACAATAGGATGCAATACGGTCTTGTTTTATTTAAAGTTATCCAAATAAATATTTGCGTTCCCTGCTTAATGCATGTGCCAAAAAAACTCATTGTGTTCTCTGACTAACAAATTACCCAGTAGTTATTTTTTGAGCGTGGGTGTAATTGAAAGAAAATTACTGACTGATGGAAGGGATACAATTACAGATTGAACTATCTTCTGAAAAATATTATGTGATATTATATTGCAACAATGTTTTTTATTTATTTATTATTATTCAAATTCCTATTTTCTTTCAGTTCAACCTATAATGGTCTAATTAACATTATAGTATACCATGCTAACATAAAAAAAAAAAACTAATTTATAAGTCGTTTTGGATAAAAGCGTCTGCTAAATGAATAAATGTAAAATAAAATGTAAATGCATAAGTAATAAGTAATAAGTAATAATACTTTCTGGTAGGCGAATGTTCCTTCTTTTTTCATTCTTTTTGCAATCGCTGTCAAATTCCTCAACGTCACAAATAAAAGATGAATGCCGATGAATGCAGATGAATGAAAGTAATTTTAATACTTACGTTTTATAAGAACTAATTTAAGTAGTCTACATAAATTATATAGGCCTAAAGTAAAATAATTACTCCGACATTAATTAGGATAATTCAATTTATAGTTTAAAAAAAGGTCAAACGGTAAATCTGATTAAATAATTAATGATGACATTCTTTGATATTAACACACTTAATGTATTTAATTGGTCTACTTTAATGTCAACTAATTTTAATAAAAATTTTTACAACATGCTTGTCTACAAAAAGTCCAAGGTTAAAGGATAACTTTCAAAATATTTTCAGGGAAAAAAGGCGAAAAAACATACATTAACGGCTCAAATTTAACTATCTTTACAAATATGAAATGGACTATACGTTGGTGTATCGATGAGCTATGAAGTAGTTTGATTAAAAAAGAAATCGAATGAGTATGATTCGCTAAATAAAATTAAATTTGATAGGAGGCGCTGTCTCTAAAAACAAGGGGTCTGAGAATGCGGGACTCTGGGTGCGGGACTGTAGATGCAGGCTCCGAGTCTGCAGCTTCATACTACTCGTCAATTTGCCTGATGACTTTCTAAATAATTGCGCTGGCTCAAACTCACCGATCAACTGCTGCGGTCGGGTCGCTGTGGCCACGTTGCTTGGCAACGCCTGTATACGGGAGATATTAAATAGTGCGCTCGACTTAATAAATAAAAACCCTCACGATTTTTACTCTAAAACACATTAAAGTATTATTAATTGATTAAATATTTCTTTCTTTCGTAAGTGACCATGGTATAAGCGGGATACCATGCACCTCCGCTTCGCGTCGGATGGTTCACACCTCCGCGTCGTCCATTCATTTCTGTTAATGGACACCTCGTCGGGCATTATCCCTTACTTAATGGACACCTCGAAGGGCATTATCCTGCTTAGTTCTTTTGTTTCTCTTTTCTTCAGTGATTCTGCTTGTTATCATTAGGTGTCAATAATCAAACAATCATCACTTAATTAATTACTTAATTAATTATCTAATTAACTCTAATACTGCTTCAGTGTAACTTTTAACACCCTGCTGGTGGTTTCCATATGAACACCGAGCAGTGTTAATTTAAGACCGGGGAATTTACTGTGTAGGATATGCAATTTCAGGGACCACATAGAAGAATATAACGCTGAGAATATTAAATTAATCTCTTACAATGCTGCTGTTCCATCTGGACATTTTCAGAATTACAAGCATGCTTTTGATTGCATCTCCAGAGGTACTTCCACCACTTTGACACTTGGCGTGCGTTCATGGAGATGGAAGCGTCGTGACGTAGAACGAGCGTGACAGCGCAGCCAGAGAGCAGAGCAAAACAAAACTCTACGTTCGTTCTACGTCACGACGCTTCCTACGCTACGTCCTACGTCATACGCCAGCATCCATCTCCGTGAACGCGCGTCGACCGCCACCGGAAGCCAGTTATTTTCGTTTATAAAGTTTTAAATATGTATATTTTTACGACAAAACCGCACGGATTACCCTCAGAAGGCCTTCGTTTATCCCCCTGGAGCCGGATGGATTACTTTTGTGAAGGATGCATGCTCATTTGCGGACTTCAACGAGCTGGACCCCATTGCTTCACATTCTAACCACTGAAAGATCTAAGACATTTTCTAAAATAACTGAAAATGTGTTCGTCTGAAAAAAGATTGACATATGCATCTCGAACGGCTTGAGGGTGAGTAAATCATGGGCTAAATATCATTTTTGGGCGAACTATCCCTTTAACTAACTTATTAAAATGTGTATTATTTCCTTTGTAAGAGAGATACGCCTGGTCTTGAGATTTTTCTGTGCATGTTCACATTTGTATTAATTACAATATTTAGCTTCACATTACTCCAGCAGCTGAGCTTTTACAGTACCACAATATATGAGTATGTGGGCAGGGTGGGCAGTATTTGGTGTGTATGACCTATAGTATCTGAGTGTGTGACAGACTCACGTATATAAGGTCGGAGTTGTATCGCTCCTTGAGGTTGTGTAGTACAGATGCCTCGTTCAGGCAGGTGAGCTCGGTCATGTTCTCCACCTTATTGAACTTGAGCGGGTTCATTTTCTGGATGGCATCCTTGTTGACTCGCACTTTCATTTCCGAGTCGACAAGCTCCACCACCACCTCGTCCCCGTGCTCCTCCTTCACGGAGCCCGGCTCGAACCCCTGCCGCTCTGACGGCACCCACACCAGCTTCTTGGTGGCCCAGTCGGCCTGTGCCAGCGGGTTGCTGACCAGGTTGCAGTCCACATGAAGGGACTTGTCGGCATCCGACATGGTTGCTGGAAGTGACAGAAGATGATAGAAGTGCTCAGAATGTTATGGCTAGTACCCCATATGGGAAACTAGTGCTTATATTTTTCAATATACTGCAACACAGTAAATTCCCCAGTGTTAAATTAACACGGGTTAGCTGGTACCCTCTGACGTCACAGGGCACCACAACTTTCAATAAGAAAATTCAACTGCAGTGGCCACGTAAAACGTAGTGTTAGAGAGAACAGCTGTTAGAGAAAAACTAATGTTAAACAGTATTGTTAAAAAGTCAAGAGCCCGACCAAAGCACACACTGATCGCCATAATGGTGACATCAAACAAACTATTACTTTCAAATAAATAATCTTAACCTCTGTTAATTCTTAATAAGAACTTCTGTAGATGTCTGACAGAAATAAAGTCAGTCTGGTTAGTAATAAGTGAAGCTGATAATGCTGTATGTGGAGTTGTTTAATCAGATCTTGAGAGATTTAATGTATTTTATCTTCAGTTGATTTCATCCAAGGCTGTGGCTGGAAGTAGTTCTTGTGTTTCTCTTTCCTTCAGTGATTCTGCTTGTTAACAGCAGGTGTTCATCAATAATGCACAATCATTATTCAATCACTTAATTATCTCATTACCTCCAACACTGATTAAGTGTTACATTAAACAGCCTGTAGTGTGCACACTTACAGATGGTGGACAACCAAAATGCCTATTACCGCCGATCACCGCGGCGAAAATAAACCAGCCGCATTTCAAAGTCGTTCCCGAAATGACCGCCAGGTGGCGCAAAGGGACATTGTGCAAAACAGCAGCAATTGCCGTATTTTAAAATGTAAGTGGGTTAAATATAAAACCCTAAGCCTAATAGGCATATTTTTCATATATAAATAGGCCTATTAGGCTACAACAGAATAGAACCAAAGATAGAATCAATTTTAGAACTGAAAAAATAGAATCAAAAGTTAAAAATAGAGACGATATTAGGAGCAATGACGATGAATATTTTTACTATTCTATTGAGGAATTAGATTAATGAAGAGCTCTCGTGAGCGATACAATTACATAGTAATTTATAGTGATTTCAAAAGCAGTCCTTAAAAAAAAAAAAAAGAGTAGTGTGGCATAATTTTTGAGAGATTACGCGGAACGCGTTTTAGTTAAGATCCTGGTTTCAATGCCCTTAATGTATATAGGCTAGGCTACTGCTTTAAAAAAATGTCACAACGCGTTTTGAGATTGTTTTGGATTAAACATTGAAGTTTAAAATGTAGTGTTTTGGCACACCAGGCCGAGTGGCGTTACGCATTGTTCAAAAATCAGGTTTTATTCTGGCATGTTGAATTGGCGTTAGATTTTTTTTTTTTTTTTTTTTTTTATTTATTAGATTTAGATTTTAGATTTCGTTAGATTTTTTTTTCTCATAACTAAAATAGCTAAAATAACTAATTAATATATGCCTTGTCTTAATATGACCTACTTAATATAGGCAATAGGCATATAATAGCCTATATAATAAATTAGCAAAACTTGGCCACTAAATATTTAATTTTCATTTATTTTAATTATCACAATTAAGTTTTAATTTTATTAAATTGAACAAGCGCAACAATCAGCATTTAATCAAATATTCTAAAAGATGTATTATTAATAATAATGTTATTTCAACATAATATTTCGTTTTTTCGACATAATGTGTGCCTGCAACAAGCAAGATGTGTAGCCTATTTGTAAATCCGGTGATGCGTGCATTGATTTTTATCAATAAACTAGTGTTTTCTGACAGTGTCGACTTCGAAGTTGACGATCGCCATATTTGTAGTGAACGCACCTAGAGAGAAATGCACATAAAGACATAATCAGAGAGTAGCCTTTTTCTTTTCGTTTTGAATTATTTCGTTTGAAGACATTTCAAGCTTTGTGTATTTGATGTATTTATCGTGTCTGTGTGAGGCATACGCTGAGTTTCGTTAAGTTAGGAGGATGAGATGCGCTCCAGCTGACGTGCAATGCAAGTGACCGCGCGGGCGCCTCCATGATTAGTGTCTGGTATATTTGCTTCTCTTACTTATTAAATCCAGGCAATTTTTATGATTTTTTTTTTTTTTTTTAATTAAGATACAATTTATAGAAAAAGAAATTCACTTTAAAGAAAGGTTTTCTACTAAACAAAACTTAATGAAGTGGTCAAAATCATGTCTGACCCACTCCATATCCATCTCTCGATATAATGCATCCTATCTTACTCGTGCTGTTCACTTTTCATATTCAACATAGATGGAAAAAATAACATTATAATATTTTAACAAATATGATACTAAATGAGATTATTTAATGGCTACAACAGTATAGTAGGCCTATAGACTCTATTTGTACAAATTGCTGCACATTAATTTAATTAAATGAAACCTTGTAACGAATTCACATTGTAGGGTAGACTGTGTACAGTTGAGACACCTTAAATAACTTGCGTTCGCAGCAAGCACAAGTTGTGATTTTTGCTGTGCACTTGCATATTAGTGTCAGCTGGGAAGGAAATATAGAGACTAGACCTCTTGGAACTTTAATTGAATACATAGCGTTGGTAAAGCATACTGAAATTACATCCCTACAAATTTATTAGGCCCTACTGAAAATAAATGTATCGAATTTAAGCAAAGTAGCCTAAATGTTAAGACTGTAAGCCCTTTGCTTTTTTACGTATAGCCTATAAAGGACTCTTATAGCCGACTTTGTGTTAATTTAATTTGTAAAGGATTTTTTTAACTCAAACATTAACACTGAAATAAATGAAACTAAATTATTGTAAAAAAATTTGGCACACCACGACGAGTGGCGCTATGCATTGTTCTAAAGCCAGGTTTTATTCTGGCATGTTGAATTAGTGTTGGACAAACGCGGCGGCGCGTTCATTTGAATGAAGAGCGCTTCTCTCTCGTGTGAGCGAACACACACTGGAACGTTAGGCCAGGTTGCAACGAGTGAATCGTGGCCGAGTGGTTGAACTTAAGTCACGATCATTTAGATGACACGGGTTCGAATCCCGAACTAACTTGGACTACTGATATTTTTATATTAGCCTATTAATGCATTTTATAGTCTATTGTTGATGCAGAGAGATTTGTCTAGTTCTAAAACATAGTTTTTTTGCTTATAGCCTATTTACAAAATAAAATCACCATGCATTTCCATTTTACACTAAGGAACAAATATTATACAATGACTTTACTTCTGTAGCCTATAATAATTCCAATCGTAATTTCAAAAGCAGTTCCATTAAAAAAAAAAATATATATATATATATATATATATATATATATATATATATATATATATATATATATATGACGTTTAAACGACAAACAATAAAATCAGAACCAGTATTCTTTTGCGTTCATGGTTTCAGTGGCAGTAATGCATCCACGGCTTTTCAAAATGTCACAAAGCGTTTTGAGATTGTTTTGTATGAAATATTGAAGTTTATAATGAAGTGTTTTGGCACACCACGACGAGTGGCAAACTCTTTGTTTTGTTTTGCAAACTCAGCTAGCCTGTGGGGGGTTTGGAGAAGGCAATAGTTGCTTTATCGTGGGGGTGCAGGACAGAGGTGTTAATGTTTCGTCTTTCATATGGAGAGTGTCGGAGCCAGCCTGATGAGCAGGCAAAGGCAACATTCTTTTAAGGATTAATTAATCTCAAAATCTCCAAAAGTCCATAGCCTATGTACAGTAGGCCCTATATCTTATTAAATTATATATTGTAGTTTTATTGATTGTATTTAAAGGTTTTCCACACACAATTTCAATTTAGCAGATACAGAGCTCTTTAATTCGCGACCCACCTCGTTTTATTGTAAGGTGAATTCAGCAAGGCATGTTGTATCTTTGAAGGAACAAAAGCTATTTGTTACAGTTTTTCTTTCGTGATTTGTGTGGATGACACACAGCGACATATACAGTATTATCAGCTGTATGGTGTTTTTTACGCTGAAATGCTTAATTTCGAGAAAGACCCGCCGCGCGCAGTGAGGGAGACCAAACTTACTAAAAAAATATCCAGCGCGAGAGAGGCAAAGAAAAACGCCTGTTCTTAATGTGTTGCTTTGAACTTTTTTCGTTTTGTACCGTTTTAATTTTATAATTTAGCTGCAATTTCTTTGACAATAGAAATTTAAAATGTTGCAAGAATAAGATTCTGTGTTTCTTATTTTGCATCACAAAGGGAATGAACTCTATCGATGCAACCCTGTTTAAATAAATAAACTGTCCCGACACTTTATTTATACCTTGAAATGTGCGATGGGTTTTCAAACTTAATTAATTTTCTTTTTCTTTTACATTTTCATTGTTTATTTTTTAAATGAAAGCAATACTGTATTGAAAGTATTTTTCTGATTTGTTCGATCTGTTTTGAAAAATGTCTTCCGTTGCTATGGCCGGGTATTACTGTCAGTCATCTCAATCTCGTGAATGATTCACACACACACAAAAAAATAATTTAGCAGATTAAAGACGAGCTTCATCATCTTCATTTTCTGGTGCAATCGGCTGACAGTCTTCCTTCATCAGATTCATCAGTGTCGTCTTTGCAGCGGCTCTGGAATGTAGCAAATTTATGTTGTAATGTACAATTGATAATTAAACAAGACGATTGACTTTAATAAACAGATGCATATTTAAGCATCAAGAACGGAAAAACATAAACACTGTCGGCTACACTGAGATTCGATCTCAGATCGTTAGAAGCTCCGAAAGGCTATTGTTAATGCATTGACCACAGAGCTATCGTCTGAATAGCCTAGATCAATGTTTGTTCGGGATTTGAACCGATTTGAATTCGGCCACGAAACACTAATGTATTTTTACATATTTTGCTTTCGTTAATGTTAACCAATTCTGTTGTAGGCCTATATTTTTTCCCTAAAAGTTTGTTTTATTCTCTGCTTTGTTTGTTTATATTTTTACATATTCAATCAGTCTAATTTTTGTTCAAATAATGAAAAAAGTTTTTTTATTTTTTATTTTTTTAAATAGATAGGTAACTTACCTTTTAAAATGCCGCAGTTGCTGCTGTTTTGCCCTGTCACTTGCGCCACCCGGTATAGCTAGTCATTTCGCGAACGACTTTGAAATTCGACTGGTTTATTTTTGCCGCGGCAGTAATAGGCATTGTGGTTGATTATTTATTAATTAATTCAATTGATAATCATAACAACATGTAAGCCTATTTAATTCTGAATATAACAAAGAATGCTTAAACCGACTAACATCGGTTAGTAGCCTACTGCAAGTCCTGAAAATGTTTTAATTTTACGGTAAATTATTTTAATTTATTTCACTGTTATGTTTCAGTTAATAAATCTACAAACACATTAAAATAACACGAAGTAAATGACAAGTAACCTATTGACATAGCCTTTCTAAATTATAGAAAAACTGGGCACACAATGTTAACGTGTGTCTACTTTGTTTAAATTTAATGAATTTGAATTCGTTTAACCACAATATTTATCTTGAATTTATCTGTGGCCTCAGCTCAGATTACTGACACTTTTCAAAGTCTGTGATTACAGCGCCACTCAGCGGTAAAAGGCAGCAAATACACATCCCAATTTTGCCGCCGCGGGAACGGCGGCGGTAAAAGTCTCATTCTGGTTGTCCACCATCTGTAGCAGTGTTCATTTCATCTGGGCAAACCCATGTGGGGCCTACATGGAAACTGAGGACAAAATGTACTCGGTTACTAACGTAACCTCGGTTCTCTCTAGAAGAGGGAACGAGTACTGCGTAAGTATCTTACGCTAGGGGAAAATCTATTTTCCGCGAGATATTGAAGCCAAAAATTATCCTTAATTTTGAAGTAATGTAAAACGCATTGCGGCAGCATACAGACATAGGTAAGGCGGCTTGCGCGCCTATTGGTTCTCTGTGGCAACTGCAGCAGCCTATCGAGAGAGGCCCTCATGACGTCAGATCCAATGGGGGCGCTTCGCGCCCACTACGTCACGTCCCGCCGAAACGGGCGTGGCTTAGGCCTATAAATACAGCTCGATAGGCTGTAACCTAGGTCTCTCGTACTGCGTAAGTATCTTACGCTAGGGGAACACAGTGTAAAACACTGTGCGTGCTGAGATCCGCCACCAAAGTCCCAAGGGCAGATGCCCGGGGCTCATATAGTGCATGATCACCAGGGACTCACAGAGCGTCCCGGAAAGAGGGGCTAAACAGCATCATTCCTGTAATAAGTGAGCGTCCTATAAGGCGCAATTATTTCAAAAGTGTTCCACACAGCCAGGGCGAATACTCGGCCTGGACTGATGAATATTATGGGTCAAAACACACTGCCCATAGAGTTACTTAATCGATCAGCGAGCAGCGCTCAAGCTTTTTCAGCACTCTGAGCCGATAGCATCGGGGCAGACAATACTGATTTATTAGACCGAAAACAGTTTAGCCTGCAAGGCAGGAACCTCTAGGTTGTAAAACCTTATAAATGTAGACGGGGAGGCCCAGCCTGCCGCCATACATATCTTGCAAGGCAATACCACTAGACCAAGCCCACGACGAGGCCATACCTCTTGTGGAGTGCACTCTGACACCTAGCGGGCACTGCAGGCCCCTAGAAGTGTAAGTCAGCGCTATAGCATCAACTATCCACCTGGATAGACTCTGTTTCGATGCAGCTAGTCCCTTAGAACGTCCGCTGAACGAAACAAAGAGCTGCTCCGTCTGTCTGAAGACAGTCGAGCGCGACACATAAGCCCTTAGTGCCCTGACCGGGCAAAGGAAGCTTGCGTCCTTCTCCTCATAGACCGGCAAGGCCGACAGGGAAATCACCTGAGCCCTAAACGGTGTGTTGAGGGATTTAGAAACATACCCGTGCCTTGGTTTGAGTATGACTCTCGAGTCATTTGGCCCAAATTCCATACACGTCGCGCTCACTGAGAGCGCTTGCAAGTCCCCTACGTGCTTTACCGAAGCAAGAGCCAGAAGAAACACTGTCTTGAGAGACAAGTGTTTGATGTCTATTGACTGGATTGGCTCGAATGGGGCACCTTTCATGGCTTCCAAAACCGTCGAAAGGTCCCAAATGGGGACTGATGGAGGTCTGGGAGGATTCAGCCTCTTAGCTCCTCTAAAGAAGCGGATGACCAGATTGTTCCTCCCAAGTGACTGGCCAAGCGTTGGTCTAGTAGACGCTGCCACCACGTAAACCTTGAGCGTGGATGGGGTTCTGCCCTTATCCAGTAGCTCTTGTAGGAAAGAGAGAACCTCCGTCACCCCACAGTCTGGGGGTGATATGCCACGAGCTGTGCACCAGCTAGAGAACACAGACCATTTCTAGGAATAGAGCCGTCTAGTAGACGGGGCCCTAGCCTGCGTGATCGTGTTTAACACTCCCACCGGGAGGTCAGCGGGTACCCGTTGATGGCCCATGCATGTAGGGACCAAAGCTCTGGGCGAGGATGCCAGATCGAGCCCTTGGCCTGAGACAGGAGGTCCCTCCTCACTGGTATCGGCCATGGGGCAGTGCTTGTCAGCTGCATCAGAACTGGGAACCAAGCCTGGTTCTTCCAGAATGGAGCCACAAGTAGCACTGAGCATCCGTTTTCCCTGATTCGCTCTAGCACTTGAGGCAGGAGCGTGATGGGGGGAAAGGCATAGAGCGGGCAGCGGGGCCAGACATGGGCCAGCGCATCCCTGCTCTTGGAGAAAAACTCCGGACAGTGAGCGTTTTCTTGGGACGCAAACAGGTCTACCTTCGCTCTGCCGAATGTCTCCCACAGCAGTTGGACTGTCTGCGGATGTAAAGACCATTCTCCTGCCAGAACATTGTTCCTGGACAGTCTGTCCGGTCCCACATTCAGATGGCCTGGCACGTGCACCGCTCTCAGCGAGCGCAGATTGTGTTGAGCCCAGACCAGGAGGCGCTCCACCAGCCCGTAAAGGTTTCGGGACCTGATACCTCCTTGGCGATTTATATAGGCCACCACCGACATGTTGTCTGAACGGACCAGGACGTGGTGTCTTTTTATTTGGGGACAAAAGCGCCTCAGTGCATTGTCAACTGCCATCATTTCCAGACAGTTTATGTGTAGAAGCTTCTCCCGTTCCGACCACTGGCCGAAGAGCGGTCTGCCCTCAAGCAGCGCTCCCCATCCAGAGGTGGAGGCGTCCGTAGACACCACCTTCACACTCGAGGAAGTCCCCAGGCTTACACCTGACCGGTACCAGTTGGTCGCTCTCCAAGGTTCCAGTGCTGAAACGCATTTCTGATCGACCTTGAGGCGAAAGAGACCGGAGGTCCACACTCGACACGGTACTCGCGCTTTCAACCAGAACTGTAGTGGGCGCATGCGAAGCAGACCCAACTGGAGTACTGATGATGCTGAGGCCATGAGACCCAGCATTTTCTGAAACTTTCTGAGCGGGACTATAGTGCCGCAGCGGAAGGATTTTGTCATGCGCTGAATATTCAGTCTGCACTGTGGCGATAGTTGTGCTGTCATAGACAGCGAGTCCAGTTCTGTGCCCAGAAAAGATATTCTCTGACTGGGAGACAATGAACTCTTCGCCCAATTGACTTTGAGACCTAGATTCTCGAGATGTTCGAGCAATATGGTCCTGTGTTCTATGAGCTCTGAGTGTGATCGAGCTAGAATCAGCCAATCGTCCAAGTAGTTCAAAACTCGCATGCCCCGAAGTTTCAGGGGTGCGAGCGCCGCGTCCATGCACATCGTAAATGTACGGGGTGCTAGGGACAGGCCGAATGGCAGGACTGTGTATTGATATGCCTGGCCCTCGAAGGCGAATCTCAAAAATCGCCTGTGACGTGATGCTATTTGTATTTGAAAATACGCGTCCTTCAGATCCATTGACATAAACCAGTCCCCTTGGCGAATTTGCGCGAGGATTTTCCTGGTTGTGAGCATTCTGAACCGGCGTTTCGAAAACACTTCAGTTGTTCAGCTGTCTTAGATCTAGAATGGGTCTGAGACCCCCGTCTTTTTTCTGTACCAGAAAATATCTGCTGTATAGACCCCCTTCGCTCTGAGCTTGAGATAAAGGCTCTATGGCCCCTTTGCTCAGCAGTTTCGCTATTTCGGCTCGAAGTAGATGTGCTACTTCCTTTTTTACCGTGGTCTCGACTCGCGCCGCGTAACGGGGGGGACGTCGATCGAACTGTAGCGAGTAGCCTCTTTTTATAATGTTCATCACCCATTTTGATACCCCGGGAAGCTTTGCCCATGCACTTGCATGAATAGCTTGAGGTTGAATGAGATCTGGGCTCTGGCCGCAACGTAGTGGCGACCGGAGAGCTTCAGTGTGCTGTAACATAAACGCCGTGTTTGCGGCTTTCGAGGCGGGGGGCGCGCTGATCACAGCGGGCAGCCTGCCCGCGCTCGGCTCTCTTATGGCAGCTTGCTGCGAGAGAGCGAGCGGGGTGAGCCCCGTCGGGCTTGTCATGTGTGTAAGTGAATGTGGGCGCGGGACAGCGGGCACATTTACTACACTGAAAACGCCGTCGGCTTGAGCTGACTGTATGTGCGTTGGTTTCGTTTTTACAAAAACCGTGAGACATGCAGAGTGTAGTGTTTGTGGGCACTGGGTCGTGGGCACAATCACTACATTTAATGCACAATCGACATGAGTCGATTTTATGTGTGCGAGCCCTGGACTGGCGGGCTGTGCTTGTGTGTAGGAATGAGCACTGGGCTGTGGGCATTTTTACTACAGTCATAACACCATCGGTGACCCGCTGAGCACGGCGCTTTTTACGGCGCGGCAACACAGCGGGCGGAAGTGCAGTCTCGGCGAAAGATGCCAGGCGAGTCCTCAGAGTCACCATGGGCATTAGCTCGCAGTGAGGACAGCCGGCGTCAGCGAGCGCGAGAGCGAGAGCTGCGTGATCTTCACCCAGGCAGGAACGCAGATGACATGGCGGTCCTCGTTGCTGAGTGGGGCTCGGCACGAGCCACAGAAGGTTCGAGACATCTTGAGAAAGACGCTCGCTCTTTTTGTGAGGGTGTGAGTCGCGGCGGCGAACACACACACTAGCAGAGAAAAAGGATATAGTACGCCGGATAGCGTAGCAGGTACGGCGACTGAAGGCGGCGAGTTGTCGGCCAGCGGCTTCAGATGCAAAGGCTCGTCCAGCAGAAGGCTTTCTCAGACGGCGCGGCTTCATCCTCTCAGGATCCAGCGATGCGTGCGCTTCGCTGAAGAGATGAAAAATCAGATTATATCAGCCTATCGAGCTGTATTTATAGGCCTAAGCCACGCCCGTTTCTGCGGGACGTGATGTAGTGGGCGCGAAGCGCCCCCATTGGATCTGACGTCACGATGGCCTCTCTCGATAGGCTGCTGCAGTTGCCGCAGAGCAGCCAATATGCACGCGAGCCGCCTTGCCTATGTCTGTATGCTGCCGCAACGCGTTTTACATTACTTCAAAATTAAGGATAATTTTTGGCTTCAATATCTCGCGGAAAAGAGATTTCCCCTAGCGTAAGATACTTACGCAGTACGAGAGACCTCTCGTAAGAGAACTGGCTGGGTCCCAGTTAGATAGCCCAGGTCAAACCCATTTAAGCCCCACATGGCTGTGCTGTACGGTGTACATTTTAGGACATCCTCAGACCTCAGACATATGAAGACAAGGTATCATGCCTCAGACTAAAAGGCTTCAGTCATTGGACAAAACGGCATCGCGCCTCAGACTGAAAAGCTTCAGGTCTCAGGAAAAACAATGTCAGGTGTCAGGTCTCGTACAATTAGGCATCAGACGAAACGGACTCAGACAAAAAGGCATCAGACATAAAGGCATCAGACGAAACGGACTCAGACAAAAAGGCATCAGACATAAAGGCATCAGACGAAACGGACTCAGACAAAAAGGCATCAGACTAAAAGGCATCAGACAAAACGGACTCAGACAAAAAGGCATCAGACGAAACGGACTCAGACTAAAAGGCATCAGACGAAACGGACTCAGACTAAAAGGCATCAGACGAAACGGACTCAGACTAAAAGGCATCGGACAAAACGGACTCAGATGGAGTTAGGGGGTTCGCATTGCCCCGCCCCGTATGATGTCACATGTACGTGGTTCATAGCTCGAAAGAACGCTTTAACTCCACGTTAGTTTGCCAACATACAAACTAGCTAGTTGAAATATGGCATCTAAATTTTAAATGTGCAAATAAAACTTGCGAAATGCATGTTCTCTTCTGTAAACAACTTAATTAGTGTAACATTTCATTAAAGCATATATATATACTGTGTATATATATATATATATATATATATATATATATAGTACAGGCCAACATTTTTGAAACATAGCCTACATTTTTTTTTTTTTTTTTTTTTTTACAAAAAAAGTTTTTAACCCTATACAAATATGTGATACATGCTAGGACAGAGAGAATGTTTTTGAAAGAAGTTTCTTCTGCTCATCAAGCCTGCATTTATTTGATCAAAAATACAGAAAAATATATATATATATATATATATTGTGATATATTATTACAATTTAAAATAATTGGTTTTCAATTTATTATACTTAAAATCATCATTTATTTTTGTAATGCAAAGCTGAATTTTCAGGATCATTACTCCAGTCTATCACATGATCCTTTAGAAATCATTCTAATATGATGATTCTTTATCAAAGTTGGAAACAGTTCTGCTGCTTAATATTTTTTCATAACCTGTGATACTTTTTTAGGATACTTTGATGAATAAAACGTAAAAAAAAAGAAAAAAAAAAGAAATATTTTAAAAATATAAATCTTTTGTAACAACAATATACACTGGTCAGTAATTTGGGGTCAGTCATTTTTTTCTTTCTTTTTTTGAAATAAATCAATACTTTTATTCAGCAAGGATGTGTTAAATTGATCAAAAGTGATAGTAAAGAAGCAGGGGCGGATCACCCCAGTTGGCAGCAACGAATTAAAAGTTATGGCCAATTTAACTGTGATTAAATTCAGTATATATACGTCTGCCATATGTTGCCACCCCTCAAAAATTCCTGCACCCCTCTCCATAAATATTTTTCTAGATCTGCCCCTGTAAAGAAGATTTATATTATTAGAAAATATTTTTTTTCTTTTGAATAAATGCAGTTCTTTTTAACCTTTTCTTCATCAAATATATTAGGCAGCAGAACTGTTTCCAACACTCATAATAAATCAGAATATTAGAATGATTTCTAAAGGATCATGTGATAGACTGGATGTCACATGTGACACTGAAGACTGGAGTAATGATCCTGAAAATTCAGCTTTGCATCACAGAAATAAATGATAATTTAAAGTATAATAAATTGAAAACCAATTATTTTAAATTGTAGTAATATATCACAATATTACTTTTTTTTCTGTATTTTTGATCAAATAAATGCAGGCTTGATGAGCAGAAGAAACTTCTTTCAAAAACATTAAAAATAGTAATGTTTCCAAACTTTTGGCCTGTACTGTATATATATATATATATACACTAATTATGTTGAAGAGAACATGCATTTCGCGAGTGCATGTTTTAATTAAAGCATAGGCTATATAGCCTATATATATATATATATATATATATATATATATATATATATATGCTTTAATTAAATGTTACACTAATTATGCTGTATGCAGAAGAGAACATGCATTTCACGAGTTTTATTTGCACGTTTAAAAAGTTAGATGACGTATTTCAACTAGCTAGCTTGTATGTTGGCAAACATTTTTTTTATTTTTTTTTTATTGAATATGTATCAGATAACAAGCGGATATAAAGGACATATAACTTCTACAGGAATTAAATTATATCAAGTATATGTAAAGCTTCACATAAATAAATAAATAAATAAATAAATAAATAAATAAATAAATAAATAAAAGACATACACAGAGTAAACATGCATCAGTGCTATTGTCAAAAATATCATCATAATATTTCAAGAATCTTGTTTTTAATCAACCTTAGAGACTTCAGAAATGTATCAAGTAAAGCGTTCTTTCGAGCTATGAATCGCGTACATGTGATGTCACATGGGGCGGGGCAATGCGAACCTCCAAACTTTTCCGTTTGTCCGATGCCTTTATGTCTGATGCCTTTTAGTCTGAGTCCGTTTCGTCTGATGCCTTTTAATCTGAGTCCGTTTCGTCTGATGCCTTTATGTCTGATGCCTTTTTGTCTGATGCCTTTTTGTCTGAGTCCGTTTCATCCGATGCCTTTATGTCTGATGCCTTTTTGTCTGAGGCTGTTTCGTCTGATGCCTTTTTGTCTGATGCCTTTTTGTCTGAGTCCGTTTCATCCGATGCCTTTATGTCTGATGCCTTTTTGTCTGAGGCTGTTTCGTCTGATGCCTAATTGTACGAGACCTGACACCTGACATTGTTTTTCCTGAGACCTGAAGCTTTTCAGTCTGAGGCGCGATGCCGTTTTGTCCAATGACTGAAGCCTTTTAGTCTGAGGCATGATACCTTGTCTTCATATGTCTGAGGTCTGAGGATGTCCTAAAATGTACACCGTAGTGCTGGCTGGGATGTTGTGTTTTTATGTAAAGGGAAAAATGTTGGTAGTTTGTTAGTTCAATGTTCAGTTATGTTGGACATTTTCGAGTTCTTTCTGTGACTGAATAATGTCCCTATAATGAAGTTGAAAGAAAGTTTACATTTACATTTACATTTACATTTAGTCATTTAGCAGACGCTTTTATCCAAAGCGACTTACAAATTAGGACTAAAATTAAGCGAGTCATCATGAAAAGGCAAAAAACAACGACAACGCAAGAAGTGCTCAGAATACGAGGTTCAGGCATTATTCAGAGTAGCATAAGCATGATAAGTGAGGTTTTAAAGGGAAAGGTTTTTTTTTATTTTTTTTTTTTTTATGAAGTTAGGTGCTCACGGAAGAGATGGGTTTTCAGCTGTTTTTTGAATGTTGTCAGGGATTCTGCATTCCGGATGAGGGTGGGGAGAGTGTTCCACCAGCATGGAACTGTGAATGAGAATGTTCTGGAAAGTGATTTTGTGGCTTTCTGTGATGGAACCACGAGACGTCGCTCGTTGATTGATCGTAGGCGTCTGGTAGGGATGTAGGCTCGTAGGAGTGAGTGAAAGTAGAGGGAGCTGAGCCTGTGATAGATCTGTAAGCAAGCGTCAATGCCTTGAACTTGATGCGAGCAGCGATAGGTAGCCAGTGCAGAGAGATTAACAGAGGAGTGACGTGGGCCCTCTTGGGCTCGTTGAAGACAAGACGAGCTGCAGCATTCTGGATCATCTGAAGAGGTTTGGTTGCACATGCTGGAAGTCCGGCCAGAAGAGCATTGCAGTAGTCAAGCCTAGAAATGACCAGGGCCTGGACGAGGAGTTGTGTTGCGTGCTCAGTTAGGAAAGGCCTGATCTTCCTGATGTTGTGCAGCGCAAACCTGCATGATCGAGCTGTCTTTGAAATGTGATCTGTGAAGGTCAGCTGGTCATCAAACGTTACTCCCAGATTTCTGACCGACCTTGATGGGGGGATTGATGATGAATCAAGCTGGATGGTGAAGTCGTGCTGTAGAGATGGATTGGCAGGGAGGACGAGCAGCTCAGTCTTTGCCAGGTTGAGCTGCAGGTGATGTTCCTTCATCCATGTGGAGATGTCTACCAGACAGCTCGAGACCCGTGCAGCTACGTAGTGTAGATGGAGAAGAGGAGGGGACCAAGAACTGAACCCTGGGGAACCCCTGTGGTCAGTTGATGTGCTCTGGATATCAACTGACCACAGGGGTTCCCCAGGGTTCAGTTCTTGGTCCCCTCCTCTTCTCCATCTACACTACGTCACTGGGACACATCATACAGGCACACGGTTTTTCCTACCACTGTTATGCTGATGACACACAACTCTTCCTCTCATTTCAACCAGATGTTGAAATGAACACCAGTTTGAGGAACACCAGACGTTTTAAAACATGTACCTCTAACATCAAGCAAACTTGACATTTTTTATGTTTCCAGAACCAACACTGAATATTTGGAGAACATTCTTATAACAAAATCTGTAACCAAAAAATCTGATAGCTTGGGTTTAACATAGGAGGACATTATAAAAATGTGTTTTCTATTTGAGGTAGAACCGTAACACAGTGGGATTCGAATGACAGACAACAAGGCGGTTCAGAGTTGATACTTTCTTTTGGGAGACAATAACTTTATTTATTGTGCAGTTTTAACTTTATAACTGTGGCGAGCAGGACAAGGCCGAGGGCCATGAGAGAACGGCACAAGTTTGATTTATTTTATTAGATTTATTTGATTTGTATTTGATTTACTTTATGTAATTAAAGTCTTTAAAGTCTTTCCCATCTCCTTCTTCCCACAACATTAAACCTCGTTACAGTAACTTTGCAGGACAATTACATTTACAAATAGCTATATTACACACTGCATGAAAGGAAATATTCGTAAAACTATAATAGGTGCACTTTAAGAATATTATTTTAAATTGTCACATAGTGTTCATACTGTTATAGGACTAACTAATTTCAGCGAATTTTTACTCTGTTAATTGTACATATGTCCATTCTATATAACATAATTAGTATGCTGGTTTCATGACATGCATCTGCTGCCATTCCTCTTTAAAGACACAACACATGGATTTGAGTGATTCAGAACTTTCCTTATATAATTAATTACACACAATTACTAAAACAGAGGACAAATACAAATGTACATGGTTTTATATTACATATTATTTAAAATAAAATTAAAAGAAGGTCAGAAAGATGACCAATCAGATTTGGTAAAAAATGTAAGTTGTTCCTCCATTTACAACATAACCAGTTACTTGTTGTTGATGTGCTTGTTTAACAACAACAACAACAACAACAAGTAACTGGTTGTTGTTGATGTGCTTGTTTAACAAAAAGTAATGTGTGATGTGTTAGACAAGTATGCACTCCACCGTCACAACTTTCCATACATAGCAAAAGAGGATGGGCTAACACGATCAGCAACACATCAAAAGCATTTCTCAATGCATTTTTCAAACGTCAAAAAAAAAAAAAAAATTCACCTTATTTATAATAAATACTATATACAGACAAGCTCATGTATTCAAAATATGCAGGCAAACTAATGTGCCCATTATCTTAGTGCAAAATCCCCAGTGTTAAATTAACACTGTTCTGTGTTTATATGAGTCCACACTCAGTGTTATAAATAACACTGAAGCAGTGTTAAAGTTAATAAGATAATTAAGTGATTAATTGAGTGATGATTGACCATTATTAAAGACACCTGATGTTAACAAGCAGAATATCACAGATTTTCATTATGGTGATCATTGTCTGTTTTAGTTGGGCTCTTGACCCTTACATTTTTAACTTTAGATTTTGTTTGGCTGCTGTACCTGAGTTATAACTGCCAGATGAACAAAGAGAAAGGTGATCTAATGTTGTTGGTTATTTTTTAACATAATCATTTTTGACCTGAATCACTGAACTCATTTAGAGCCTTATCTCTGAGTTAGATTTACTTTAATTATAGCAGCACTGGCCTTGTACAGTATAATAATTTTAGCATTTTCAATGTAATCCGAAGGATTTCATAAATTATTCTGATACCAAAATAAAAAAAAAAATCATTTAGGCACACACAGACATCAAGATTCAGCATATGAATCTCAGCAATGGTGACAAACAGCATATTTAGATAAACAGATCAACTCTGAACATTTGAAAACAAGTGACTAAAAAGTCACATAAAAACAGCAGAGATGAAATAAGATAGTAAGAATAAAGGAAATTAAAACACAACCAACACAATCAGATCACTTTATCTCTTTGTTCATCTGGCTGTTATAACTGAATTACAGCAGCCAAACTAAATCTAAAGTAAAACATGTAAGGGTCAAGAGCCCAACTAAAGCAAACACTGATCACCATAATGGTAACTTGTTAACATCTTGTGTCTTCAATAATGCTCAATCTTCACTCAATTAATCACTTAATTATCTCATTAACTTCAACACTGTTTCGTTTTTAATTAATTATATAAACACTGAGCAGTGTTAATTTAACAATGGGGATTTTGCTGTGTAGGTTAAGCATTTTCTCCCCCATTTTTTATAGTAATTGTTGCCCTTTCCCCTTGGCATACAGTGTCAGTGCCCTAACGATGGATAGTGTTTATGAAGCAATGTGAAAGAAATCTGGTTCTCCCTGGTTGCTATCTTTACTCATGGGCACTCAGTTCAGTTACAAGTTATTTATTTATATATTTTATGATAGGAAAAACTCACAGTGTAATCTTGGAGGGGCTGTCCTCCTCTTTCTTTTTTCTCTCTCTCTCCGGTGACACAAGTCTGTTTCTGTAAAAGTGTTTTTCATTCAGCTAGGAGGAACTGGGAATACTTGTTCTTCCATTTCTGCTTAACTTTCTTACTCTGAGATGCACTTTCAGTATCTTTTTCATTTGTGTTCTCTTCCTATGCGTAGCCTGATCCAGATCCGGCCCACATCTGATCTGGCCCACATGCAGCGTGGAATGATGGCACTTGTGGAATACTGATCTGGCCCACACTGGCACTTGAGCGGACCACTCCTGTTTGCCAGATGTGGGCCACAAGCAGGCCATAGCAATGCCACATGTCAGCCAAGAGCAAAGAAATAAACCAGAACTGGACCTTATCTGAGCCACAAAATCTGTCTGTATAAGTCATCTCATCCTTAATAAGCCTGTTAACAAGCAGAATCACTGAAGGAAAGAAGAGAACAGAAAAAGACGAGCAGAAACACAAGACCTACAACTGACTTGAAAAAGAAAAACCAACTCTTTTCACTGATCTCAACCAGAGTGTTATCTTTGATTATATGACGAATGTGTTATTAATTTTATGTTATTGATTACAGTAGTTCTGTGATTCTACACTACAGCATGAGATCCATCAGAGTTGGAATAATCTGAATCAACATACTTAAATTGAAGTTGAATAACATCTTGAGTTTGGGTCTGTTCATCCCACACAGCTTCAGGAGACTTGCATTATAGCATACAGATCAAATGTGTTATTGTCACAATCAGAAGTCAGACAAGGCTGAGGTGAATACAATAAGTTTTTAAATAGTGCAAAGGGTGAGCGATGCAGGGAAGGAATGCAGATGCGATGAATGCTGATTGTTGCTGACGTTATTGAAGAATGTCTTTGCTGGCAGGAGAAGATCAGTGATGACAGGAAGAACGGGACTTCAGGTAAGTAGACAGGAATGCTGTAATCTCAGGTGAGTAATCTGTAGCACTTGTCATAGACGAGACCAGACACCGGTGAACTTCAGAGGGAAATGTTAAATAGTGCTGAATGACGATCAGTGACGATTGGTGACAGGTGACGTGATCTGTGATTGGGAAGTGCAAGCAGGTGAGGGCCAGGGAGGATGATGGGAAATGTAGTGAGGAGGTGGATTAACTGAAAACTGTGACAGTTATCTTTTTTTTTTCTTTTTTTTTTTCTGAAGATGTGTAGTATAGGCTAAATAACCCAACACTATTGTTGTTTGTAAAAAAGCAGAGATTAAGACATTCTATCTGATACATAATTTTCATCACAGGAAAAAAAGAAAATAATTGTGGTTAGACATCAGAGTCATGCATTCGGCGTTTTACACTTGTGAACATCACTAAACAAATAACATATGCACTTCCTTTACATGCAAAAAATAAATAAATAATTAACAACAGCAACTACATTCTATCAATCATCTGAACTGACACATTCTTTCCAGAGAAATCATGATAATTGTTTCAGGCCCTCAAGCACATATGGCACTCAAGCATGAAATATACTCTATAGGCTACATAAGTCTTACATTCTGTACAACATTCAAGAATGAAAACGCGTAAATAAAGATTAAATGTATAATGTATATGTTTTTGTTTATTTATTTATTTATTTATTTTTTAAGAATTATTTGTCCTTTCATGAATGCAGCAGTTTTATAATGTTTTGTGCTGGTTGTCTAGGTCTAGGAATGCTGTTAAACAAGTTTCAGAAAAGATAAAAAAAAATTCCGTACTTTTATAATCACACACAAAGACGAGGAATTCAACTTTATCTATTCACGAAGAGGGAAGCAATGCTGAAGTCAGTTACAAACTGTACAGCGTGGAAGACTATCATTATGTTTTACTCTTATAAGACGGGTACATTTTCGTGTCTGCCGTAAAATGTGTCTTATACTTTCTTTTTTTGTGGCACTCTCCCTCTGCCATGGCGCTCCTGTTTCTAGTTACACTGAACTGATTAATTCGGTTCGGGAGAATAGATAAAAGCCCGCAAACACTGACAATTGATTGGTTGATTTATCTTACATGCGCTTCATGAGGCACATACGCACACTAGCACACACACGCAAGGTCTCTTGGTCCCTCTCCCTCTTTGCCGTGCGCGCGCTACAATTTGGAACACAGTCTCATGCCTCGCATGTGCGCTCGCTCTAAATTCTGGGAGATTTTAACTAATTTGCGGGCATCAGGGAGCCGCTATCAATATGCGGGAGACTCACGGAACTTCCAGGAGACCTGGGATGTCTTGAAGCTATATCAGCTTCCAAATTCCAATTTTTTTTTAAGGCTATTGACAGTATATTCTGATTTACAGGATAATAAAAGTAGATATCCATAAATCCCTCTGTAATTTTTTCCCCATCTAATAGGCCTATGTGAACACAATGAAAAATTATTTTGAACTTGGCTTTATCCAATACTTAGATTTCTTTTTCGTTAAATATATGCAAATTAGTGCATATTTA
Organism: Rutilus rutilus; assembly: GCF_951802725.1. Classification (NCBI taxonomy): domain Eukaryota; kingdom Metazoa; phylum Chordata; class Actinopteri; order Cypriniformes; family Leuciscidae; genus Rutilus; species Rutilus rutilus. Next base: position 25,516,087 of record NC_140209.1, read on the forward strand.
ATTAGATAATGCCTAATTTGCATATTTAAACTAAATTACAAAAAAAAGATTTTTTTGCCCCAACCCGGAATGCAGGCATACTGATGATTTATTGGTTCTTGTGTATAACATTGTGTATAACGCTAGGGGTTCAGGGTGTGTGACGGGACTGTTTTCAACCTCTCAGTAACATCATTGGAGAGGCATTACAAACAACAAGTGGCTTCTCGACACATTTGAGAAGGGATATTGACTTCAGTTTCGTCACATACCCTCAGTAAGCACCCAGATTCATCCAACAGTGGTCCAGGATCCTCATCCGGTCCTGGCTCTTTCAACAGAGATCCAAAACTTGTTTGACAAGGGTGCAATAGAATTAGTAGACCCACACATCCATCCCGGGGGATTTCATTCAAAATTTTCTTCCATCCTGGACCTCAGACGCTTAAACAAGAGTCTCAAGCGTCTTCCTTTCCGCATGTTATGGATTGTAGATGTCCATCATGCAATCAAATCTGGGATGTGGTTCACTTTGGTGGATCTGAAGGATGCGGATTTTCATGTGCTCATCGCCCCACACCACAGAAGGTTCTTTCAGTTCACTTTTCAGAGCAGGACCTATCAGTTCAGAGTTCTTCCATTCGGCCTCTCTCTTTCTCCCCAGGTCTTCACACGCATCATGCAGGTGGCATTGGAACCACTTCAATGAAAGTGCCTACTGATCCTTCCGTATCTGGACGATTGGCTGTTGTGTGCCAGGTCACCTCAGCAAGCTGTCGACAACACGCACCGCCTGTTGTCTCATGTTGCTGCTCTGGGTCTGAAGGTGAATTTTCAGAAAAGCTGCCTAACTCCAAGTCAGTCAGTGTGGGCATGCAATTGGATTCCAGGGAACTGAGAGCTACCCTCACGGAAGGCAGAAGGCAGGTGTTGCGGACAACCTTGGTAAAGTTTCAGGTCTATTGCAAGCTGCGCTTTATCAGCTTCCTAAGACTGGCAGGTCTTCTCACAGCGGCGTCATCATGCATTCAGCTAGGCCTTTTGCATCTTCGTCTGTTCCAACGCCGGTTGAAAGCCAAACATTTGTTACCGGTTCACAATCGAAAAACTGAAAAGTTAAGCCAAAGCGTCTGGATCGCTCCCCGGTGGTCAGGGATGTAGTGGAGGCTAAACGCACGTAAACGCCGTTTACGCACCTCCCAAAATTCGGAAATAGCGTTTGCCCACCTCCAAAGTGCGTTTATCCACCTCTACATTGCGTTTATCCACCTCTAAATTTCACGCTATTTGAGCGGACTTTGCTTTCCCAGAGCGTGATTGCCGATCGGCACATGATTCGAGCATTTGGGCCTTTAACTACAGAGCAGAACGCGCAGAACGCAAACACGGAGCAGAGAGCGCAGCGCGCGACACACACACACACACACACACACACACACGGAACAAAGAGAACGGCGCACATACATAGCAGAAAACACACGCTCGTGAAGTTACTAAACAAGCTGCGCGAGAATGAAACTTGATCGCAGCCGCAACAGGAAATCATTAAAACGATGCAAAAAAAGAGATTTATTTTTATTTTTATATTTATAAGTTTATATTTGTATTCATTACAGGCAGCTGGTTTAATGTAGGGAGCATGTCAAAACCCAACTGTACAAGAGATTCAGAGGGAATCAAGCCTGCACCAGGTTAAAGACTTTCCCTCTTCAGGGAAACACTGATCCACATTTTTCTGATAGACCAAACAACTAATCAATTAATCGAGGAAATATTCAACAGATTAATCAACTATGAAAATAATCCCAAATCCCTAATCATTATGCACAAGTGCATTGCATTGGAAGCCCTGGATATAAGCCTCCCTCTCGATCTCTCTTAAATATTTTTGTTTTCTCTGTTTTGTCATTTAGTAAACTTTATAGATTTCAACCATATTATTCCTTTTTGAGTCTCTTTAACAAGAACTTAGATTAATGTATGAATTGAATAGTGATTGTGTGACCTATGATGAGAGAACAACCAGTGATACCCTTCACTGTTAACCCTTGCTGTAAAAAAAGGCCTAATTCAGACAATATCATACCATTTTCCATTAAAACAATAATATACCGTAGAAAACAAAAATAGCCTACAGGAATATACTGTAAATTAACAGTGCTCAAAATCGACACTCAGAGGCTGTTTTCACAATCACACCCTATACCCTCATTCACTATTCCCTACATTAGTTCACTAATATAGTCCCCTTGACAGAGTGAATGAAAAGAAGTGAGTGAATTGAGACACTGATGAACACCTGATGAGCAGAATCACTGAAGGACAGAGAAACAAGAACAGAAAAAAGAGAAACACAATAACTACAACTAACTTCCAGCAACACTGAGGGTGGAACCAGTTTACAAACCAGTTTACATTTTTTTTTTTTTGTACAAGTTATTGTTGAGAATTAACAGATATTTAATTGTTGATGTTTTATTGAAAATAATAAAGTTATTATCACCATGATGGAGATCAGTGTTTGTTTTAGTTGGGCTCTTGAACCATTGACTATATTATACCAGTTTTTCTCTGACTGCTTTAACTATGAGTTTATAAAACACATTTGTTATGGCAAGAAAAAGTCAAGAGAAAGGTGATAAGGTGTTTATGATTGTTGTGTTGATTACATAGTCATTCTGGACATGTCTGATTCTCTGATCTTAAAAGCTTTGGATTTATGGGTTTTTCATATTAATCATATATCTGTTAATCTATAATGAAATACAACAATGTTTCTGTAATTAGTTATTCTGAAGAAATTTGAAATAATATAATGCTTTATTACATTTTAAGCTCCTGCTTCTCTTAGAAACACACAGACATCAACAATCAGCACATGAATCTCAACAATGGTGACAATAAAAACTTTCATGTCGCAATGCATGCTGGGTTCCAGGATTGTATAAAACTCCCAGCATGCACTCCTGCATGAATAAATAAATACAAATAAATTATTGCCACCATTGATGAGAGACATATGCAGATTTTTGATATTTCTGTGTTTCTACAAGACATTGTAGCTCTGTTTCTTTTTTAGGCTGTGCATTATGTGTTAAAAACAAAAATCATGATTGTAATTTATTACTATGGTTTCACAGTGGTGGTAATATGACACTTTTGATACAGAATTAAAAACTGAAAGAGATTTAATGTATGAACAGGCTATACAATGATTTTTTCATCATAATCAGTATAACTGCAATCATTCACAAACTGTGTGTGTGTGCACAAGTGCAAAGACACTGATCATTCGGCCGGAGAAATACTAATATTATAAAGGGTCAGCATCCCAACTAAAGCAAACACTGATCTCCATCATGGTAACTTCAAACCAAACATTTTCAATTAAACATCTCGATAACAACTTCTGTAGATATATGACAGAAATAAAGTCATACTGGTTAATAATAAGTGTAATAATGTGTAATGGCTGGAAGTCAGTCTTAGTTCTTGTGTTTCTCTATTTTCTGTTCTTGTGTTTCTCTTTCCTTCAGTGATTCTGCTTGTTAACAGCAGGTGTTCATCACTAATGCTCAATATTCACTTATTTCACTTATTCACTTATTATTCAACATATTCACTTAATTATCTCACTGCAACACTGCGTCAATGTTACTTTTTACTCTTTGTAGTGTGGATTTTCCTGTGGGGTTGAAAGGGTTAACAGTGTAAGATAAAAAGACACACCCACAAAATGTATTTTAATAGTAATAAACTGTAAGTTATAAAACAGGTTTATACTGGCAACACTGTTGCCAGTAGTTTACTGTAAAATAATTTTTTTGGGTCACCGTTGTGCTGAAGAGTAGAGCCTGTGCTTCAGTCCAGGAGAAGATCTACACACATTGATGATACCCTGCATGTTGCTTTATTTAACAGGCGGTGACTGTGTAGTTGCTGATCCAATGGAAATATCTTTATGTGTGCGCAATAGTTTTTTAGCGGTCTCAAATGAAAGAAGTTCACAGTAATACTTTGCTCACGTTATTTATGCATTATAAATTTTAGTTAATACATTTAAATGACAGTTGGTCAATTTAAGACAGTCGGTTTCTGCAAGTGTAATTAGTTAACTTGAATTTTAATTTAGTGCATTTTTACAGAAACAAACTTTAGATTACAGTAAATAACTGTACAATTAACAGTATATTACTGGCAACAGTGTTGCCAGTATTTTACTGTAAAAAAACCCGGTAAGGTCTAACAGTGTTGGTAGTACCATCAAATAATAGCCTATAGCGATGTCATCAGGATACACCTTAACGGGGTGACCACGTCGTGGTCCACCAGAATTTATAGTTTACCCACCTCTTTTTTTACCACTACACCACTGCCGGTGGTCCTAGTATAGGTCATAAACACCGCCTTCCCATGCTATTTAATGGGACGTGAGACCAACTAAACAATTAAATTACATGCGTGTGACTTTATACGTTTGTTGTTGGTGGTTTTTTGAGTTGACGCAGAAATTATGTTTTGTTTATAATGCACTGATACGCCTTTCAGATACATAAACGGGTCATTTCTTTCACGAAAGGAAGCCCATTTTGAATATGTGATTAAATAGTAGAGGTGGGAGTAAGTCACATGAACAAGTCACAAGTCTCAAGTCTTAACCTTCAAGTCTCAAGCAAGTCCAAGTCAATTTTGTGAAAAGCAAGTCAAGTCAAGTCATTAATTGAGTGATAATTGAACATTATTGAAGACACCTGATGATAACAAGCAGAATCACTGAAGGAGAAAATATCAAATTGTAAGTTACCATTATGGCGATTTGTGTTTGCTTTAGTTGGACTCTTGACCCATATATGTTTATTTTAAATTTTGTCTGACTGTTGTATCTGAGTTATAACTGCCAGATGAACAAAGCAAAAAAGTGATCTGATGGTGTTGGTTATATTATGACAAGCATCATTTGAACTTGATCACTGAACTCATTAAGATCCTTATTTCTGACTTAGATTTACGTTGTTGTTTACAGCATAACTGTGATTCTGCATAAATATCCAGATAGATATAATACAAAGGATTTCTTAAAAGTTGTTTTGAAAAAAAAAAAAGATGAAAAAATCTTTCTTTTAGGCACACACAGACGTCAAGATTCAGTCTATGCATCTCAACAATGGTGACGAGCAGAATATTCAATTAGGAAAAGTAAATTACATAGACAATTCAGATCATAATTTATTCATACCGCAATGCATGATGGGAGCCATTAATGAGTTGTGATTGGTGGCAGCCACTGCAACATGCTTTATTATTGTCACCATTGTTGAGATTCACAGGCAGATTAGAGATTATTGATATCTGTGTTTTTAAATAAATTCATTTGAAAGTGTTTTGATCAGAACAATATTTAATAAATATTTTGAATTATATGAAAAATACTGATAATCATATGCTGTAGAATGGCAGAGCTGCTGTAATTATCAAGATAAGATACCTCAATAAATTTCGTTTTTAAGGTTCACAACATGATTATGTCAAAATATAACCAACACTATCAGATCACACTTTTCTTTGTTCATTTGACTGTTATAAATCAATAACAGCAGACAAACAAAATTTAAGGTAAACATAAAATGGTCAAGAGCCCAACTAAAGCAAACACAAATCGCCATAATGGTAACTTACAATTTGATATTTTCTCCTTCAGTGATTCTGCTTGTTATCATCAGGTGTCTTCAATAATGCTCAATCATCACTCAATTAATGACTTGACTTGACTTGCTTTTCACAAAATTGACTTGGACTTGCTTGAGACTTGAAGGTTAAGACTTGAGACTTGTGACTTGTTCATGTGACTTACTCCCACCTCTGTTAAATAACTTAAAAACTGTTGTGACTGTCATGTCATTGTAAATATCAGAGGATTTCTGCTGGAAATGTTCCGCATTACAAACACGCCGCGACGCCACTTGGATTCACTGCCTCTTCCCTCCTTTACTTGGCAACAAAACTCGTGTCTGTCCTCTGATTGGCTGTCTGTTACTTCAGTGCTCTCTGTCTGTGTAGTTAGTATACTTTCTATGACTATACTAGGTTTAATCCTATTAGGCTACTTGTAATGTGTGTTCTGAGATCACGGAAAATGGTGTACCTGTATGGATTTATTTGTATTAAATCACATTCAAACTGCTGCTAAATGATCAATAGTTCAAACTCAGCTATTAGCCTACATTAAAATTCACATAACATGTAACACTGTACTTAGACTACATAATAGCAGTGCTGGGCAGATTCATTACAAATTACATGACGAAAATTGTAGTTAGTAACATAATCTAGATTAATCATTTTAGGTCATGTATTCTGACTGCTTTTTGATTACTTTTGACCTAATTTGTTAATCACTTAGATTTGAATGCGATTGTGTATGAAGTATATTTATTTTCACTGTGTGAATAATATGTAATCATGTAATCCATAAAAAGTAACTGTAATTTGATTATGAGCATTTGAAAACGTGATATAATCTAATTAGCCTACAAGTACTCCATTTTTAAAATCTGATTATGTAATCTAGATTGTATGTAATCAGCACTACATGTATTAAGTTTTTACTTTTATTAAACTATAATTTTTATAATTATTGTATAGTTATAGTATCATATTTTATCACCTTACTGCTATAACTGACTAATATTAACTCATTTATCATTTAAACATTTATCTACAAACCCATGCAAGAAGACAAAAACAACCCGAAACCAAATATGTGATTGGCTTCTTTATTATTACTGCACTTTATTATTATTATTTTTTAAATTGCATTAGTTTATAACATTGCCTGAGGTGAGAAATCATAAAAAACCCTGTAAATAAACAATGATATAAGAAGTGAATGTACAAAAAAAAAAAAATTCACAGGTAAAACAGTTGGGAAGATTTATGCAAAGCAGCGTAGTTTCGAAGGGCAACATACAACCTCCCATTTTAATAATCAAACAGGGCAAAAATCATTCAAATAAAATTATAAACGTATCAATAAATACAAAGAGAAAAATCAATAAAGTGCATTCTGTAACATTGCTTGTACTCTTGCGCGAGTAACTGTCTCTACAGAATCTAAACACTGACACCGTCTATCCTACACACACACACACTTTACAGCACAAATCAATCTGAAAACATGCCATAAAGGCATATACACCCTACCCAAATATTAAAAACATATTCAAAATGATGCTACCTTCACAAAAAGTACTGTGGTGTTACTATGGTACAAAGATGGTACCTGATATATTGTACACCATGGTACTGAATTATTACCATATCCATGTATATTCAGGGAAATACCATGGTTTATGTCCGAAAAAATATGGTATTATCATAGTACAATGTTTAAAAGACCATGCTAATATCAAATTCAATCCATCATTCGTTTCTCCCTCTTAAGGTTAACATTTGGGTAAAGTGTAAAGTCCTGTATTGGCAAAAAAACAGTCAATCAAGGATCAGCTGATTTGGATCATCATTGCACTAACGTGGCACCAAATACATTGCTAGATTCACTACACACACACACACATACACACAGAGTCTCCAAAGTACGTTCACACAAACGTGAGAGATTTAAAGTGTAAACAGATTAGATCAATTCCACATGTCACATAAAGCCACTGCCAAAGTATCATTTCATCTCTCGCAAACCACTAGATGTTTACATGTCATCCTACTACGTAATAAACTCCTATAAAAGATCACGAATATGTAGCAAAAGTGAATTAAAAGCCCTGAATGGATTAAAATTAAACACATCTACACATGGACCACCTCATACTTCACAAACTCTTCTGCATATACTAAAAGATAATTCAGGCTTTGAGAGAATTCAAGTGTATAATCCACAGTGCATTTACTGGCCTATTGATATAATCTAACAGGATGACATCATATAGTGAGCTATTTTCTTCATAGAGTTTGTCTAATAATCTCCACATCATTTCATAACAATGCCATCCTTCAGGTTTTTGCTTCAGTCTCAAGCATGGCAAATTTAACTACTGTATATAGACTCTCTTTGTTTCTTACCAAGACATTTAAATTCAGCCACATAAAAGTCAACATGAAACGACATCTTCAAATATACTTCTACAGATATGTGCTATTATTGCCATAACGCAAACTGCCTTTAAATTGCTGCATTGACTTAGAAAGGCTGCATTTCCCACAAAGTAGCTATTTGACTATACAGTAGACCTTAATCAGGGACTGATTTTACACAGATTAAACGACATTGCAATCCATTAAATTAATTCCTGTCAGAAATGAAATATGGCACTGCCCTGACTAAAGTCTGTTGGTTAAACATTGTGCATGACCAAGGTGGTGTTAGCTGAAAGGGAAAGCCGTGCACTGACGAATCGTGCACAACAACACCAGGAACATGCATTACTACAGTAAATACGGTCAATTTAGATTTCATGTTGACTTTTGCTGGGCATTTCCAGTGCAAATATAATTAAGACAGCAGAAACAAGCACTTTTTCCACACGGTTCTGTCCTTGTGCAACAATCATTTCCCGTTTCTGTTGCCTCTCGCATTAGTATAGCGCTACTGTCTGCAGTTTAACAGTATAGCCGAGGTACTAGAATGAGAGTGTTTAGATCTATAGTGTCGGTCACTTGGTAAACAAACACTTTATAACTACCTCTCGTTTCTAAATCTGACAAACTGATTGGATGATATGGTGATGACTGAAAGTACATGCCCTCTACAGACCTGGCAGGAATGATTGGATGTGCAGTGTTCACTAGCATTAGGTCTTAATTTCATTTTTCATATCTTATTTTTTGACTCTTCTATTCACAATATACAATGTAACATGCATCTAGAGAGACATACTGGTTTGTTCTACATCCACATATGATGGTGCACACACTCGTACACCATATGCACAAACATATTTGACAAGGGTCATTTAGAAGCACCTTTACTTGTTTGCGTTTTTTTAATTTTTTTTTATGTCTTGGCTTGAAAGTCTTTTGAACAGTCTGCATTTGGACAAATACTGGGAACACATCCTGTTTTTAAAGTTCCCAACAGAATATTCCCATTAGAATATTATGAATGTTTGGAAGAGCTCTTTGATGCCTTTTCAGGCTTTGACGATCCAGGACCGGGCCAAGTTCCAGTCAGCCCTCGGCGACTCCCAGACGAGGCCTCGGACTTTCCCAAGGTGGCGGCTCGTTTGTCCTCGTTGGTTTTGGAGCTGTCCTTGGCCTTCCCGCCATCCTGAGAGCCCAACTTCATCGGCCCAAGCACAGTTTTAGCCACACTGGTGAGCTGCGTCACAAAGCTGGACCTGTCGGCAGGAGATACGGCACGGGATTTGCTTGTGCAAGGCGACTTGACGGTTGGAGACGGAGAGGCTTGGGACTCCTCGACCGCTTCCAGCCGGCATCTTTCCTCTTGAGGGGCTCTGGTTGCCCCCGATGGGGTTTGAACCCGATCTTCAATGGTTTTAGACTGAACAGGAATTGCTTCTTTGACTTTAGGTGCGACAACAATACTAGGTACAGTCCCCTCAACGCTTAGAGGTCCTTTACCTGACTTGCTTGCCTCTGGAGCAACTATCTGTGGGGTTTTCTCCTTCGCCGGGATCTTTTCAGTGGCTTTGCCATTCTCAAGCCCTTTAGGACCCTCGGCTTTGCCATTCTCCAGCCCTTTAGGACCCTCGGTTTTGCCATTCTCCAGCCCTTTAGGACCCTCGGTTTTGCCATTCTCCAGCCTTTTAGGACCCTCGGTTTTACCATTCTCCAGCCCTTTAGGACCCTCGGTTTGAAGGCTATGGGGTTTGAGTTCCTGTGATCCAGAGCTTTGGACTATTGGCGTCCAATTTGGGGTCTTGGAGCCACATCCCATTGCAGATGTGACGCTTAGAGATTCGCTCTTTCCCACATCCCTAGCTCCCTCCTTGACTATTGAGACGACTGAGACTTGAGGAGACTCAGACTTGGAGGCAACTTTCTCCTTCTGAGGTGTTTCGGCCAATTGGGTTGATTTAGGATCCAATGGTTCGGTTTTTGACGCGGTTCTTAAAACTGCTTCACTTGAGTCGGGCTTCCTCGCTTTATCCTCAGACTCCCGAGACGTCATTGAGTCCTGCCTTCCGAGATGCCTCGCCGGACTCAACGTGTGCTGGGCGGGCGTGTGCGTTGGCGTTTGTTCGGGTGGAGAGGGCGGAGCCCCGGGCGTATTCTCTCCCTCGATCTCCATCAGGCTCTGGAGAGCGTGTTCGCAATGGAACGACTCCCGACGGTATTCGGCATGCACAACATCCAATCCGTGTTTCCTCATTGACACGCAAAGCCCTCCCTTCCTATCCGAGGACACGGAAGATGAGGAGGATGGGAAAGATGGCGTAGGGGGCGGGCCCAGCTTCTCGGCGGACTGCACCCGCTGGAGGAGAGGGGAACGGGGGGGTTCTGCGCTCTTGGGACGGGGGCGCGTGATTGGAGGAGAGGCATGGAGCTTGGCGGGGAAGGCTTGTGTGGTGTTGGAGCTGCCGACGGTGTGTCCAGCGATGGGCGGTGGGGAGGACGAAGTTGGGGATGGCGTGTGAGCCAACGGGGACAGAGGAATGTTCCCGGCAGATTTGCAGCGAGCAGAACGGTACTGGCGGTGGAGTTTGGGTGAGAGACCGTAGAGAGAGCTTGGCCGCATGTGCTGAGACGTGGCAGGCGAGTTTGGCGTGCTGGACGCGGGAGAGCTGCTCTGAGACGACGTGCCTGAAACGACAAGGACAGAACCAGGTCAGAACCTCAAAGGAACATGTAAAGGGCACACAATGATCAGGCAAAACACCCAAACACTGACTGAAGTTAAATATCAAAGGCTAATTGAGTTAATTTCAAAGCACGTCTGCCGGAAAACAAAGAGGCAACACACGCCACAGAAATATCATCTTCAGTAGGTCAAATGTCACTCAAGTACATAAGGTTAATCAAAACTCAATATTACAAAGCAAAATTCTGCTTTTGTTCTCTAGAAAGGAATTCAGACATTATAATACAATTGCTCGACTAGTCAAAAACTTAGACCCCAATCATATTCTTTTATGTCATGCATCATATATTGCATGTATATCAACACATGCTTTCAAGCACGATCTTCAGAGACATTGGACTCTGCTATGAGGCACATAATGGGGGATTTTCATGTATGCTTTGCATTCTCAGCACTAGTCAACAGTCTTTCACAGTCAATATGTTTAATGCAAGGTGTCTGAATAAAATACATCCAGTTACAAACATTAAAGTGTAACTGTAGCGCCCCCTTGTGTACTGCTGTTATAACTGTAATGCAAGCATGCAAGCAAAATGTTTAAACACATGTGCAATGTATTGAATCTTCATTTGCATACTAGCATAATCAGCATCTCAATCAGTCAAGCTAAACTAGTAAAAGTAGTACAATGCAAATAAATAATATTTAATAAATAATGCTTATAATAAATTTACATACTACTGCCACTACTACTAATAACAATTTTGTACAAGATCAGAATAAAGAGATTTTTTTTTAGTGTTGTAATTATACATATATTTTTTTAATTATACATGTTTATTTGATTTAATATTTTATAATAATGAAGCCCCACCACGGGTTTGTGTCCCCTTGGTTGGAAAACCCTGGTCTAGAAACACTCATTTTGACTAAATAAAACAAGTATAAATGACACCACAGATTCAGCCAATTAGATTCCACTTCATACAGCAGTGGGAGGAACTCTGACCGAGGTGGGCGGAGTCTGGAGGAGAGCGGTAGGTCTGAGTGGGCGAGCGAGCAGACAGGTTGTGTGTCGGAGATCCCGGCAGACTGTCTCCGGACGACAGCGAGCGATTCAGAGAGGACAGACTACGACTGGTGTGAAGCAGGTTTGACTGTTTCGTGATCTTACGAAAGAGAGAGCTGCGCTTCTTACTGCAGACAGAGAGAGAGAGAGAGAGAGAGAGAAAAAAACTGAGTCAAGCCATTATGTAAATGAGGTGTGTATTTTATGCAAAGGCATTCTCTCTTTCTAACCTCTCTTGTCCATCTTTTGGAACCGACTTCTTGTTGCGTCTGGCCATCTTGGCTTTGTAGCTCAGCTTCCTGGCCGGCCCGATCTTTATGGATGTGTTTTCGAATGGAGTAGTCGTCACTGTTACTTTGCTGCCACTCTGAAATTACAAAAGCACCATGTAAAGTTATTGAGTATTATCTCTAGAAAGTAATTATCATGGAACAAGAGGTCTGGGGTGCGTTTCCCAAACAAAGACGTAACTCGCTGCTTAACTACCATAGTACGATGTATTGTTGAAGAAATCAACTAGCCAGTCACGACTGTTTCCCGAAACCACATTGTCTCAAATTGGTCTTTTTGTCTTATTGTTGCAAATTTGAGGACTACTTCTCATTTTTCTCAGTTATTTTGCTTTGTTTCCAGATTCAATCATAGGCTCGTTCTTACGTTCTAGAGCACGTTCACACATGCGCACTCTTCAAAAACAATGCTTTAAATCTCTTGACAAACTAAAAGACGTACATGACATTTGTATGTATTCTAAATAAAAGATACAGACTGCACTGAATGTCAGCTCTGTTATTTGACTTAAGATAAGGATTTAGAGTCCACGTGTCATGCAAACAAGAAACTATGCTTCTAATCACAGGTTGAGAGCTTTCTTTCCAAACACACAACTGATGCTGTTTGCAAATGTTCGTTAGAACTGTTTTCGGGAAACACCGACTCGTTGAACTAAGCTGATAACGACAGAACTTGCGACCATAGTTGGCTAACGATGCTTTCGGGAAACGCACCCCTGTTTGTGATGCCCGTACCTTCAGAATGAGCTCCACCACCTCTGTGTGGACTAATCCGTGCACAGACTCCCCGTTCACATGGGTAATGAGGTCACCGGCACAAAGCCCCGCCTCCTGGGCTGGCCCGCCACACTCTACATGCTGTGATTGGAGGAAAGCAATGTCAATCTTTACATGCAACACATTCTTCAGCAATAAATTCAGTAGGATGTCTCAGAATGCGCTCGTACCCAGACCATGTGATGCACACTGTACACGTGACTGTCGCCCATGTAGACTCTGATGGCACGCAGCGTGAAGCCGTACTTCTTCCCAGAGCGATGGATGGTGATCGGCGAGCGCAGGACGTTGACCGTGGGCGAGTAGTCGCGACTCGGAGACGAGTCACGAGACGAGGGATTGGACGAGATGGAGCGAGGAGACATGGGACTGGCGAGTGGAGACGTGCCATGCTGCTCAACTACAGGAGGAAAAATAAAATCAAACATCTTAATATAACAAAAGCTCATATGTAAACGCCACATATATTAAAAATAATGCAAAACCTGACTAGAAAATTGTACAAAAAATTTGGTGTAGTGATTTTGTAGATTTGTAGTATGTAGACAAAAAAAAGTTTCGTCGTTTTTACACCGAACTTACATGGAAAAATGCACATAAGAATGGTTTTACACAAATATAAACCCCATGATTTTATAAAAGCATGAACACAGCTGTCTGTAATATCATGTCTTGTATATAAAAAATCTTTAATAGTAATAAATAGTACTTTATTGTATTTATCAAAATATCTTATTGGTCGTTGACATTTATAGCATGTTTGAACTACAGTTTGCATTTTATATTATATATTATAAATATATATTATTGTCTCAATTTTGAAGGTTGTTGACCTTTTAAAACTTAAAATACACTTATAGGGACTTATTCATGAAACATAGGCAGAAAAAAATCATTCAAAAAACAGTCATTACATTGAATTTTTTTTTTTATATGAAAAATTATGTAGTTTTAATAAAATTTTTTTTTATTAATTATTAACCATTATTAATTAAAAGAATTAAAAAAATTGAATCACACATTAAAAAACATGATGTCATGTACATCAAAATAATAATACTTAAATATTATTGGATGTTGATGCTTATGATCATAATAAAACTGAGTCTGGAATGATATCTCACCTGCAGGTATGATGACAGACAGGGCCGTGGTAGAGGCCGACTTTATGACTTTGGTGCCGGAGCGAGTCGTGGTGCTTTTCCCACTGTCAGTGGGAATCTGATGATGACGAGCTCTTCGTAACACGAGGTCACTTCCGACTCGAGGCCCAAGCGAGTCTGGAATGTGCAGAGGCACGGCGGCATCGGCAGGCCGCAGAAGTTTATCTGAGAAACAGGAAGATTAATATGAATTTTAGAGTGACTAACACCCAGGAACACAACAGTATAAATGTATGAAATTATTCTCTATATTTGAAAACCAAATTACCTCCCAAATGTCCCACTGACTCCAGCAGTCCGGAGCTGACGGGCACGCTGGCGCCCTCTAGTGACGTACCCCTGACTTTGATCGCTGGCTGGCGAGTGTGCACCTCGCCGTCTCCCTCTAGTGGAGAAGCGAAGCGGTGCGTGTCCATCAGCGCTGAGAAGCGGCGGCGAGCTCCGGGAGGACTGGAGTCTGATTCAGTGAAGGACGACTCCGAACACGACAAACGCTTCCTAAAACCGGGAAAGGAGGACCATCAGTGGTTTTTGGAACCATGGATGCACAAAAAAACATACTAACAGGTTATTAGGTGATTCTGAGTGGTTTCAAAACTTGCTAGGTGGTTTCTAATTTGTTCTGAGTGGTTGCTAGGGCGTTGCTAGGTGGATACTAGGGTGTTTTAGTGCATGCTACAACCCGTTAGATGAGTAACTTTAAACGTGCTACTATGTGGATGCAAGGTGGTTTCTAAGATGTTGCTAGGTGGTTACTAGGGTGTTTTTAGTGCATACTATGGTGTTATTAGGTGATTCTGAGTGGTTTTAAAACTTGCTAGGTGGTTGCTTGGTGGTTTCTAATTTGTTCTGAGTGGTTGCTAGGGCGTTGCTAGGTGGATATTAGGGCGTTTTAGTGCATACTATGGGGTTGTTAAATGAGTGATTTTAAGCTTGCTACTATGTGGATGCTAGGTGGTTTCTAAGTTGTTCTGAGGGGTTGCTAGGTGGATACTAAGGTGTTTTAGTGCATACTATGGGGTTGTTATATGAGTGATTTTAGACTTGGTACTATGTGGATGCTAGGTGGTTTCTAAGGCGTTCTGGGTGGTTGCTAAGGTGTTGCTAGGTGGTTACCAAGGTGTTTTAAGTGAATATTATGAGGTTGTTAGGCGGTTCTGAGTAGTGTTAAACTTGCTATGGGTTGCTAGGTGGTTTTAACCATCAATGTTCAATTAATAATTAAAAGTCCATTTTAAGGTTGAAACATAGTGCTCTCAATGGCATTGCTAGTGTGTTTTTAGTGCATACTAAGCAGCTGTCAGGCAGTTCTGGGTGGTTTTAAATGTGCTACTATGTGGTTTCTGAGGTGTTCTGAGTGGCTGCTGGGATATTCTGGTAGGTTGTCAATGTTGTTGCTCTTACATCTCAGGGGATCCGGTTCTCCAGGTCTTTTCTCGGAGAGTCAGGCTGCCCAGACTCTCTCTCTTCCCGCGATCTTCCCTGTGAGCTTTGGGCTCTCGGCGGGTCACCACAGGTTTGTGCTCCAGCTGGGACAGTTGCTCCATGCTGCTGTACACCTGTGATTCAGACAGATTACATGAGTCCTGGAACAGACTACATTACCCATAATCCTCAGTATATGATGAGAGAGGTCAAACCTTGCTGAAGCGTGGAGAGCAGGAGGAGAAGTGGTGAATCTCCACTGGCTCGTCATCATTGGTGTCGTCCTCATCGTACGAGTGAACGTGATGATACCGCTCGGATCGCGCTGAAACGGACAGATGAGTTACTCCTAAAGGCCCCGATATACTCAAAGTTTTTTTTCATTCTTTGTTTAGGAATAAAAAAAAGTTATAAGTATGTGAGGGGTATATTGTTAGTGAACATCTCAACACTGTTCACCCTGCTGAGAGCGACGTAAATATGTGCTGCGAGCTTTCCTCTCAATAACAAAATAAACATAAATAAAAATGATATCGGTGAGACAACAACAGTTAAGAAAGCATCTGATCTGATCAGAGATGTTTGCACCAGATATACAATTCAGCACTCCAGTCAAATTGTGGTTATTTACATGTAGCTCTTTATACAATAGATTGCTTTAAAGCAAGCAGCTTTACAGTATTAAACATGAAAAACCACGTCAGTGTTGCTTTCCATTAGAATTACAACTTCATTTTCTACTATAAAGCATCTCTCCAGTGTGTTCATGTTTTCACTCGCGGTTGCCTGAACTCAACGGACTGAACAGGAGAAATTAACTGGAGAAAATGTCCACATAAAAGAAGGTGGAGCCTCAGAGCCACACCCACCTATTACATTATCACCACTGACCAATGGGAGTTTGGAGGCGTTTATTAGCCACAGTGAACTTTTCCGGAAAGTTCACATTGGCAAGCTGTTTCAAACTCCCGAAATTAACTCCAAACGAACTTTGTTTTGGCCTGATTGTGTTTTCGAAATGACGCCTCAGCAGTTCGTTCTTCGATTTCGCTTTACATATAACAGACACCAGCATAAACACACACAATCCACCCGTCCGTCACTCACTATCGAAGTAGCTGGTGTCCTCCTCCGACTCCAGATGCGGGATGAACTCGGCTTTCTGTCGGAGCAGGCCGCTCCAGTCCAGATCACAGAAGAACGAATGCTGCTTCACCTCGAATGCTCCACCTGCGCACAAACACACCCCTCCATTCAGCGTGAGCAGAACGTCTGACTCGACCAAAGCAATCAACCACGAGAGGTGGACACAGTAACATGATAGAAGACAATCAAAGCTACACAAATAATCAAATTATAGCAATCATCAAAAATAGATGTTAATATTTTCTTTAGACATTGTGTTGTTGCTAGAATGGTCTGAGTGCTTGCTAGGCCAATGTTAGGGGGTTACTATGGTGTTTTTAGTGCATACTATTGGGTTATTAGGTGATTCTGAGTGGTTTTGCTAGGTGGTTTCTAAGTTGTTCTGAGTGGTTGCTAGGGCATTGCTAGGTGGATACTAAGGTGTTTTGGTGCATACTATGGGGTTATTAGATGAGGGATTTTAAACTGGCTACTATGTGGATACCAGGGTGTTTTAGTGAATATTACGAGGTTGTAAGGTGATTCTGAGTGGTTTTAAACTTGCTGCTATGTGTTTGCAAGGCATACTGTTGTTAGGTGGCTCTGATTGGTTTTAAACTGGCTATGGGTGGATAGGTGGTAGGTAGGGTCTTGCTAGGTGGTTACCAGGGAGCTTTAAGTGAATTGTATGGGGTTGTTAGAAGGTTCTGAGTGGTTTAAAACTTGCTATTGGCTGCAAGGTGGTTTCTAAGGTTTTCTGAGTGGTTGCTAAGGTGTTGCTAGGTGGTTACCAGGGAGCTTTAAGTGATTATTATGGGGTTGTTAGGTGGTTCTGAGTGGTTTTAAACTTGCTACTAAGTTTTTGCTAGGTGGTTTCTAAGGTATTCTGAATGGTTGCTGGGGTGTTTTTTAGTGCATGCTATGTAATTAGGTGGTACTGGGTGGCATTACACTTGCTACTGTGTGGTTGCTAGATGGTTTCTAAGGTGTTCAGAGTGGTTGCTAGGGTGTTTAAGTGCAGTTATGATTTGTATTAAATGTGCTACTGCGTGGTAGCTAGGTTTTTTCTAAGGAGTTCTGGGTGGTTGCTAGGGTGTTGCTGGGCTATTCTGGGGGTTGTTATGTTGTTGCCATGGTATTCAGACCTCTAATCCCTCCTTAAGTTTAAGTCTATGGGACCTTTTCATCTGTTTTATTGTGCACAAATGAACTGGGGTTTGAATTTTAAACTATTCTCCGGCAAATAAATATTCTTACTTAATTGTCATAATTTATGCTAAAAATGCTCAATGTTAATCAATGTCAGCAGGTAGAGTGCTTGTGTTCAGTCACTGAGGGTCACATGACTGCAGGTGTGTGAGGTCACCTGTGCCCAGTCTGAGCAGCGGGCTGGTCTGCAGTAGAGATGAGATCAAGTGCTGTGCGTCAGCGGGGAGAGCGTCATCCTCATCTGGCCACACAATATCATCTACACACACACTTTAGGTTAAATAACACTGTATTTTTTGTAATCAGTATTTTGTCTTATTTTCTAGTAAAAATATTGAAAGATCCTTAAAACAAAAATATGTATTTAAAATGTGACTATTTGTTTGCTTTTTGTGTTTTTGGAATTTCCTGTTAAAGGTTCACTGTTAAATGGGACTATTTCTATTGTTTACTTTGATATCTATATTTTCATTATAGATATTTTACATTGTCTGCATTGTATACATCCTTTGCTTTTTTTACTGTAAAATGAGACCGTTTCAGTGTGTAAAATATCTGATGTTGTGACGTCTTTACCTGAGATCACCTGACCGAACAGCTCCTCGGGTGTGTCGCCGAAGAACGGCACGCAGCCCACCAGGAACTCGTAGAGGATGATGCCCATGGCCCACCAGTCCACCGGCTTCCCGTATCCCTGCCGCAGGATCACCTCCGGAGCGATGTACTCCGGGGTGCCGCAGACCTGGGGTCAAAGGTCAAGCCTCTGAGCATGACTTCAGCACTGACACTTCATGAACTTGAGTTCAAAATTGTGCTACATTAATTACATTTGTTATGTTTAAATAAATGTATTCATAATATAATTAATCATAATTATAATTAATTGGAGACAAGTGCAAATGCTACTAAGTAAAGCCAGGTCATATGGACAAGGAACAATTAGTTATTAACCAACTACACTTGCATATATTTCCTGAAAAAAATGAAAGTGGTGTTAATGAATACAAAACTCTCCACCATTGCTATGCAGTTGCTTAGGTGTTTGGAATCTTTGGAATTTTTAGAATGTTGGTATTTGAAATTATTTTTAGAATGTTGGTGTTTGAAATTATTTTTAGCATGTTGGCGTTTGAAATTATTTTTAGAATGTTGGTGTTTGAAATTATTTTTTAGCGTGTTGGTGTTTGAAATTATTTTTAGAATGTTGGTGTTTGAAATAATTTTTTAGCGTGTTGGTATTTGGAATTATTTTTAGAATGTTGGTATTTGGAATTATTTTTAGAATGTTGGTATTTGGAATTATATGTTTAATGTTGCTTTTTGGAACTATTTTTTTTAGAATGTTGGTATTTGGAATTATTTTAGCATGTTGGTGTTTGGAATTTTTTTTTGAATGTCGGTATTTTAAATTATTTTTAGCATGTTGGTATTTGGAATTATTTTTAGAATGTTGGTGTTTGAAATTATTTGTAGAATTTTGGTGTTTGAATTTTTTTTTTAGAGTGTTGGTATTTGGAATTATTTTTAGAATGTTGGCTGTTGCTTATTGGCAACTTGTGACACTGGCATTAATTATTAACTACACTAAAAAGACAGAATATAATAATTTAAAGATTTCATGAATAATTAAAATTGCCATTTTGTGGCTTTTAGTCCCTGTCTGTGATCCGTGTCTTCTAATACGATATTACATTCTTTTTATTATTTTCTCATACCTGTTTATCCAGGAACTCCCTGGTGTCCTTCTCGATGTGTCCCTCGTACAGGTTTGTGGTTAGACTCATGAGACCCATTTTTGACAAACCGAAATCAGTGAGTTTAATGTGTCCCATGGACGTGATGAGCAGACTGACAGAGAGAGACAGAGGTCATGTGATACAGCAACACAAACACACACTGTCAAGCTGAGCGGCAGTTCTGACATGTGTTTAATTATATAACACAATCTGTCTAAATGAAAAGATTTTCATTAATCTCACAGAGGAAGTGTCTGTCACCACCCAGCAGATGGCAAATGAATCCCAGCAATCATTTAATTGATTGTGCAGGGTCATTTAGTAAATGACATGCTCTCTGCTGTCATTATAAAATAGAATTCAGATATAACCAGATTCAATCTCGTCCACTAGGAGGCGTCTTACTTGTCAGGTTTGAGATCCCGGTGCACGATTCCATAGTTGTGAATGTACTCAAGCGCCAGGACGGTTTCAGCGAAGTACATGCGTGCCATTTCCACGGGCAGCGCTCCAATATTCTTTAGCAGCGTTGCACAGTCACCTCCTGAGCCGCGGGAAACACAAAACACAGATGCAATCTTTTTAACATTCTGTTGTGTCTCATAAGACAGTAGTCTCCTGTGTCTCCTTAATCAAAATAACTTCCCCTCCCTCCTTCACAACATCTATTCTCTTATCTGATGATGTGGAAGGGGGAACCTGTCACTCACATGAGATCAGCCAATAGCAAACCACAACCAATCAATCAATTCCACACGGACAAAATCAAGCATTTGTTCTTGTCCCTGAAGCGTTTCACTCGGATATACGTCACAATAGAGAAGAAAAGATGATCGCAACTTCCGTTTCATGACGATTTTATGAGAATCATCTGAGAGTTGATACTTAAACGGTCTCAATAAAGTCTCATGAGCTGCGAAAGAGCGATCGAACTGCGTGTGTGTCTCACCCTCCACGTACTCCATGACCATACACAGGTGTCGTCTGGTCTCGAAGGAGCAGAACATGCTGACCACGAACGGGTTCTCTGCGAAGGTCAGGATATCTCGCTCCACAAACGCCTGCTGGATCTGGTTCCTCAGAATCAGGTTCTGTTTGTTGATCTTCTTCATAGCGAAGCGCTGTCGGGTCTCCAGGTGACGGACCAGATACACCGCGCTGGAAAACACACAGAAACTGTCGAGTCACTGTTTCAACTCTTGTGTGTGTGTGTGTGTGTGTGTGTGTGTGTGTGTGTGTGTGTTCACACACACTACCGTTCAAAAGTTTGGGATCAGTAAGATTTTATTTGTAAAAAATATATATTATTTTATTAATCAATGACGCATTAAATTGATCAAAAGGGAAAGTAAAGACATTTATAATGTTTCAAAAGATTACTATTTTAAACAGTGTTTCTGCAAGTATCTTCAAATTAAATGTAATGCTTTTGAATGCCTTTTTTTTTTATGCCATACATGATCCATGACTAACCACAGATATCTATCTATCTATCTATCTATCTATCTATCTATCTATCTATCTATCTATCTATCTATCTAAATAAATAAATAAATAAATAAATATTTGTGCTGTCAATCGATTTTTTTTTTTTTACTCATTTAATCCAAAAAATTTATTCTGTGATTAACTGCAATTAAAAACACTTACATTTCTGTAGATTTATATCTAGTTTATATATTTTATAAAGTAATGATTTCACAGGTAATCTCCAAATTAATGTAGAAACAACATAAAGACGGTATATTTCAAATACTTGTTTAATGGCATCTTTTTTATGAATGAAGGTCAGTGTCACTGATACAATACAGCTATTGATGTCTGGATAAAAATGACCTTGCGTAGTACAAAGGTGCAAGTGTGTGTGTGTGTGTGTGTGTGTGTGTGTGTGTGTGTGAGTGTGCGGGTGTCAATGAGTGTGTGTGTGTGTACTGGTTTACCCGTAGGCTCCATTGCTGATCAGTTTGATGGTCTGGAAATCGGCCTCTCCGGGTGGCTTCATGGGTTTCATTTTTCCCTGGAAAACAGAAAAATCCCCTCAACACTTTATAGGACATCATTATCCTCTTGTAACAGATGCTTTACTGACAAATAGTCATTTTCGGTTTCTTGGGGCTGTGTGTGTGTGTGTGTGTGTGTGTGTGTGTGTGTGTGTGTGTGACAGCGGCGTAGCCAGAATTTTAATTTGGGGGTTGTCTGTCTATCTATCTAATACATATAATATATATAGGAATACATTTACATGAAATATATTTCACTTAGATACAGATTAACAAAACGAAAGAAAAAACTGTGTGACTAGTAGATGTCTATACTCTGAGTTTGGATTCATTTTTGTGACGCGCTTCACAAACTTCACGGAAAGGAAACCGGGATGGCAGAGACTGGCATCCTATTATCTTTATTTTACAAAAGCACAATGTTTTGATTTGATTGTGAGTGTACACAAATAAAAACAGACCCTTTACAGTTTTGAACGATGTCTTACTCTTAAAACCGTAAATGAGTATTTTAAGTTGTTTCCGCTGTTATAATGAGACAAAATCATTTGGCATTGTGCCGATTAGTGTCGTGGAAGTCCAGTGATGAAATATGCGTGTCCTGGAAATGGGTCAGGTTAGTGTGTGTGTGTGTGTGTGTGTGTGTGTGTGTGTGTGTGATGGGTAGGTTTAGGGGTAGGGTTAGTGTAAGTGGACAGAATATACAGTTTGGACAGTATAAAAACCATTATGTCTATGGAAAGTCTCCACAAAGATAGCGAACCAGACCAGTGTGTGTGTGTGTGTGTGTGTGTTCAGACCTCTGCAGAATCGTCTGTCTCCGGTGTGACGGGGCCCTCGCTGTCATAGTGTTCTCGACTGACCATCTCTGAAACACACACGTCACAGACGGTCAGCACACACAGTTCCTCTATAATGAAATCAGAGAGTGTGTGTGATGTGTGTGTGATTGTGCGCCTCACCCTCCAGAGGGTCTCGTGTCAGGCCCAGCTGGCTGATGATGTAGCGCGGGATGTCGGTCTTCATCAGGTGTCCTTCTTTAGCGTGATCTTCGGCCGCTTCCAGCAGATGATAAAACTCCTCAGGGTTGAACTCCTGCACACGAGCGTGTCAAACACACATCAATCACTGTTGCTGACGGTTACTACGGTGATCTTAGAATCTTGCTGTGCGGTCTGGAATTATATGGTTCCGTTTTTGTAGCAAATTAAACTGAACATTTGTAATTTGCACATGGACATGCTTGCCAAAACTTTGCTAGTTTTGAACTCGGTTTAATGGGGATAATAATTCATTTATGTGGTTTAGTCCTGGAGCAGCACAGAAACATCTCAAATGACTGTGGGAGATTTCGAGGCAGTGAATCACAGAAGGTCAATGATGACACTAACACGCTGCTTCAATCTAAATGCTAATGCAACTCGCTCTTGCTCAGAATGCTTTTTTTCTGAAGTTGGAGTAAAAATTGGAAACGGTCAGGCTTGTGTTATTGGAGTCCAGAGGGGTTTGATGTCATGTTACCTGGTGATTATCTGAGACTTCGATGGATGAAAGAACAAGCTAGAAGAAGAAAAAAACAACAGTTTCCTCACCAAACACTCCAACAGTCGGGCAGGTCGAGCGATGATGAAGAGGAGTTTCTTCACCAACTCAGTGACGAAGGTCAACTCTGAACTCTCTGAGCGCTTGTACGCCTGAGAGACAGATAGAGAGAAAGAGAGATGCATGGAAGCTGATAACACTGATTTATTAAATTAAATATAAATGTTATAGTAATTTATTAATATTATTATGCATGTAATAAAGATTTATTTCTAGATTCTTTATTACAAAATATGTTATATTATATTTTATTATTATTTCTAGACTATTTATTTATTACAAAATACTAGTAATATAATATAATATAATATAATATATACAGAAATGCCATTGGCCCTGGTTATGTGGCAATAAATACATTATAAATACATTATACATACATTTAATATTATTAAGAATCTAGAAAAATATGCATAATATGCATATAAATCATAATAATATTAATAAATATATTTATTGTACATAAATTATATTATAATAAATTATGTAATTATTTCTAGACTTTATTTATTACAAAATACTAGTAATAAAATAAAATAAAATAAAATAAAATAAAATAAAATAAAATAAAATAAAATAAAATAAAATAAAATAAAATAAAATAAAATAAAGACAGAAATTTCATTGGCCCTGGTCATGTGGCGATAAATACATTATAAATACCTTATACATAATATTTTATAAATACTCTAAAAATATGAATAATAATAGTAATAATAATATAATTATTAAAAGTAGTACTAATAATAATAATTATTATTAAAGTATGGAGTAATACATACATATTTTAGAAATTACAATAAATATAATAAAAAATAAATATAATATTAATATTATTATTATTTCTAGAATATTTATAAAAATACTTTTTTTATCCACCACATGGCCTGGGCCAATGGAGAATCAGTATTAATTAAAAGCAGAAAAACAAATGCTACTATGATGCATTAAACCTTCACTTCTGAATAATAATATATCTTTTAATATTTCTTCACGTATTTCAGTGCAGAGATGGTTCTGTTCGACCGGTGTGATGCGATGAACTCACGTCGTCCAGGAGCTTCTCCAGGTTCTCCTGCAGCTCAAAGAAGTAGACAGACGTGATGAGGCCTTCTCCAGA
>NC_140209.1:25545358-25640358 GCF_951802725.1 Rutilus rutilus
GTCTGTGTGTGTAGTGTGTTGTGTGTGTGTGTGTGAGAGTGGTGTGTGTGTGAGTCTGTGTGTGTGTGCGTGTGTGTGTGTGTCAGGGTTCTGTCACTTCTATCTAGTGTATTTCTTGGTTTTGTGACAGAGCTCTGATACTCCTGTTTTGTTTTGTCTTGTCTTTGTCTGTCTTGTTTCGTGTGCGGGGTGTGGGATCCCGGCACGTCAGTCTAGTATGGCTTCAGCTCTGTGTCGCGATTCGGACATTCATGCTCCGCGTGTTTTGTCGTGTGAGCGTGCAGTTTCGAGTTCGCTCGGGCCGTACGCTCTTCTGTCCACGTGTGTTGTGTTTTGTGTAGCACCCGGTTCGTGTTTTGTGTGAACACGTGGCTTATGAGTGTTCTCATTAGCTGCGTGTTCATGTCTCGTTGTGTGAGCCCATGGCTTGTGATTTGTTTTACTGGCCATGTGCTCGTGTTTTTGTCATGTTTGGTGTGAGCACATGGCACAAGGAAACATACATGACAAGCCATGTGCCATGTGCTCTCCTGTCGATTGTCTAGCCCCGTCCTTCTTGTTAAGCCTGGTTCACACGGCAGGATAATTAGGCCGATTTTAGCCCCGATTCACCCATTCCGACAATCTTAAGGATGCTCCGATTATGTAAAATAATCTGATCAGATATTCCTGCCGTGTGTGGTGTGTTAAGACTGCTCTCGTCTGCTCGGAAGGACGCCCGGACCGCTCCGATCTCAAATCGGGGATATCCAACATGTTGGATTTTTTTGGCCCGCTTTCTCCTCGTGTGTGGTGTCCCCCGGGGACAAACGAGCATGCAGCCTGTGGACTGTGGCGTGTAGCCAATCAGAAAGCAAGGTGACGAGGTGGTGAGGAAGCACCGGGAAACAAAATCAAAACAGCCGGCAGCATGGCGCACCAGAAAGTCCTTGTTTACTCTGAAGTCACGTCTGATCTCGAGGGATTTTGCGAGATTTCCCGTCTGACCTGGGAATGCTCGGGAGTCAAATCGGTTCGTGTGTGATGTGTTGATTTTGCCGTGTGGCTGCGCACCACACACTGTACGACCAAAACTGTTAGACCCGTGATTTTTTATTCGCTGTGTGTGGGGTCTCTCAGGTTTGGAAAATCGGCCGACAATTTTAAAATCGTCCCGTGTGAACCAGGCTTTACCAGATTATTGGTTTATTTGCCCCACCTGTCCTCATTTGTTAGCTAGTCAAGTCAAGTCAGCTACTTGACTTCGACTACCCCTTGGGGTAGTTTTGTTTGTATTTTGTTTTATTTTCTTATCATTAAAAGCCCATCAACTCTGCACCTGAGTCCTCGCTACTTTCACCATCCCCATCCCCGACAGTGTGAGTGTGTTTGTGCCCTGCAGTAGAGCAACAGCGATACATAAAATTCCATTTCCACGGTCATCAATCTCAGTCTGTGCGTACAGGCACTCTGAAGAAACAGAGGCACTCAGAGAGAGAGAGAGACAGACAGAGAGAGAGAATGATAAAGAGAGAGAGAGAAAGCTAATGGAGGAGTGAGAGTGAACGCGAGATACTTGATACGCCTTGAGTGAGTGTATGAGAGCCATTACACACCATTACAGACATACACAGACTCACTGTGTGTGTGTGTGTGTGTGTCATGTTTTATCTTCATTGTGAGGAGCAAATGTCCCTACAATTAAGGAAAGTAAAAGCTCAATTCAGCTACACTGAGCAGAGAGCAGCCGAAAAAACGCTGAAAGAACGGACTAAATAAAGTCTTGTAGGGTTTGTGTGAAGGACGTCCCTCTGTTGCTGCTTCTCTGATGGAGCTGCTGATACAACAAAACCCCAAAAGAGAGATTTGATCTTTGATATTTGATCGCAGACTATCACAATGATGTCGACCTCATAAGGAAGCATGTCAAACAGCGCTGCCTAATACAGTAATAGTAAACACACACACACACACACACACACACACAGGTGTAGACAGAGGTTTAGTTAACTCTTAAGGGACCATCCTGAACAGAGCGACCGTTCTTAAAGAGACAGTGCCCTTTTTAATCCTATGAAGCCCACTGTGTCATATTTGATATGCAAAGTTGCCTCTAAATGATCAACATGATCAAAACTTTGCTGACAAACCTGTTGCACACAATCTAAGACATGCCTTCTGTCGTCAGATTGATATAGTTTATAGGTGTTTGTTTTTTAAGAAGAAAAGTCAGTATACATTTTTTTTAATGTAAGATGTAAGATTGTGGCCAAAACTGGTACTGCAATCACTTTCAAATTACTGTAGAGCGGTGTATCCCCTCCCCCTCCCCCCTGACTCGAGGTTGCCAGATAGGCTGCAGGATCCAGCAGGAACGTTTGTAGCTGCAGCTGTGGTAACTAGAGCAGAGCTGGCAACCCCAATGCCGAAACACTACTGACTTCGTGATTGGTAGATAGGTGGAGGGTGGCGCTTCAGGCCAAAACACAACATGACAACATCAACATCAGTTGAGGGCTGCAACTTCACTTTTATAATGACAGTATCCTGGCCGGACTACTGTTGTCAGTGATATAAGTATTTGAAATGAACATGATTTCTTAATGTCTAGTGACATATCAGGGCCATTTTATAATTAATTGAAATACATTTCTTACATACATCTCCTTTAAAAGTCCTCGTGGTTAATGTGTTTTTTGCTGTGAAATCTTTACTGATTTTTATGTAAGAATAACTTTAATTTGTTAGTAATATTTCATGGTGTACACTAACTGGACTGAAGCCACTTCGGTTTACTTGATTATCGAGACATACGTTTTTAGAAAAATCATTCAGATGCGACTATCAAATATGATCATCAGGCTTCTGAGGAAGGTTTATTAGTTCATCTGTCAATCATCATTGTATTGCATTGCATTATATGTTTTAAAACGACAGAGTTTTGATCATAAACCTAAACATTTAAAATATCATCTTACTAAGACATATTAGTGGCAGATATAGAGTGACGACTGATATTTATATGCATTTTATGGAAGTAGTATAAAGATCTTGTTAATTTACATTACAATCAGAATTTCATCTTACTTTCTGGCCATATTATTATCAGCATCTGCACAAATTGACAGGCAGGACTGACCTTTGCAATAAACAATGCAATACAGTGTTGTTTGGTTTGTATTTATTTGTTGCGTTTCTTGTGGACTGTTGATTTTTAAATCTGTTGTTCACAGTATTTTCTCCCAACTGACATCTTTAGAGTTCCAATATGGTTTGAATTCTTTAAATATTCGAGAGAAACATTCTAATTTAGAATTCCTGCATTCTAATTTAGAATTACTCACCTGCACCTAGATATCTTTGAAATATGTTGTCTACAGGTACAAAAAAAAATATATATATATTTTTTTTTCTCTGACTATTATTTCATATGTCAAGCTTTACAGGGTTACAGTACCTCCTAATATTAACATACACTTCATTATTAGAGGTCTGACATCAACCTTTACATCTTTCAACTGGGACATTCAGCATCAACATGGAGGATTTAAGACTAAACCTCAGAAGATGTAAGAAAGCTAATGATTCAATGATTCACCAATGCATTCAAATGATCAACAAGTATTAAAAAATGTGAGTAAAAAATAAATAAATTGCAGGCCTTTGTGACTAATAAGACCAGCCTCAACAGAGTAAAATGTTGTTCATTTTGAGTCAAACAACATAATTTGTGGCTCAGATATGAAACACCATAATATATACACTATTTGCATAAAAATTAAATATTAAATCAGATGCATCTATCACAAGATTGACTAACATGTTAAACTCGCTGCATTAATGAGGTCATTCAGTTAGTGTGTCACCAGCTGCAGGTAAACAATGACATCAGCGACATCTTCATGTGTAGTAAAATCGCATTTAAAACAGATTTTTAAAAACATTTCACCTTTTAGTGCGACGAAACATGTCGCCCTGCATGATCAAGAGCTCAAAGCCGACGCAGACGCTCGGAAATAACCACTGCGCATCACAAACAGCATCAGATGGAGGACGGTTAGAGCGTCTGGCTTTGCTCACACACTGGAAAACAGAGTGCAGGGGGGAATTCTGGGTAAAATCTCGAGGGCAGCGGATGATACCAAGACGAGCATTAAAAGAGGGGGAGCAGGTGCGGTGCATCCGTTCATAAGATGCTCCTGAGTGAGTGTGTGTGTGTTTCTAAATTTAAGTGCAATATGCTTTTTCCCAGAGGTCACGGTGGATGATATAACTAAGAATCACAACAACAACAAAATCTAAGTGAACAAGGAAAGCTTTTAGAGAAATGGACAGAGAGAGACAGGTTGAGTTTGCACTGCACATTAATAAACCCTTATGAAAATGTATCATGGCAACCTCTAATATAGCAATGTACAGTTATGTTTCCATCCAGCGTTGTTTTTTTTGCGATAACCTCAAATTTGCATAAAAATAAAGTGGATGGAAACATAACTGTACATTGCTATATTAGAGGTAACCATGAAACATTTTCATAAGGGTTCATTTTGTGAAACGCCAAGATGTGCATATATTCTAAAAATGCACATAAAAAACAAATTTTTTATTCAATAAGACAACATGCAGATAAACTATGATGGGAACACATTTACTGAATGAATCCAAAGACTTTATATATATACAAAGACACTTCACTCGTATTACTATGAATGGGAGAAATGCAACAACGCGCAACATGATAGAATAAGTCCCGCCTTCTAAAAAAAAAAAAGAGCCAATCACCAATTGGCAATTCATGTGATTGGATAATTGGACAAACCAGTGGACCAATCGCAAATTCTGTCATCAGAATGAATTGGTTTATGTTCCTCCCAGAAGCGTATCACATGATCGCATTCCCAAACGCCAGGTATCCGAAAGGAGCCAAAAGAGCCACAGTGGCTTCCACGAGCGCAGCCACTTCCATTTTTATTACAGATATTCTGAAACAATTTCCTCGGAAGTAACATTTTTGTTCTCATGAACACATAGGATGGAAATTGTGCTTCATCCTCAATTGTTTCATGCAATATTCTGAAGTTTGAATTTTGCAACTTTGGATGGAAACATGGGACTCAAGTTTCTCAATTGTTATGGGGTTTTCAACACAAACCCTGATACAAGCATGTAATCCGAATAAAAAGATGCATAAGAATCATTTATCTTTTTCTTATCATTGAAAATGAACTCACCTGCTGTTCTTACGGGGCAGAGGAAGATCCTTCTGGGACGAAGATGACGAGACGGAGACGGAGACGGAGAAACACACAGAGAGAAGACAGAGATCAGTCGGGAGTTTGAAATAAACACAATATCTCAGACACACTTATAACGTCATTCAATTAGATACAAAACACCAGAATTAGCCAAAGACAGAGGCACAAACACTTTACAGTAACACTTTACAATAAGGTCTAAAATTGAGGTTTAAGGTTTAAAATGAAACCTTATTTTAAAGTGTTATCGAAAGCTGATATATCATAAGAATCGTGAACTAACGAAAAGCAATACATTTTTACATTAACATTAACAAAGCAAATTTTACAAGCAAAACACTTGACAAAACTAAATTTGTTGGGTTTAAATGATAAAACAATAGATCTAGTGTTGAAAATAAAGGCAGAAACTATTTAATAGCCTATATTTAATGTAAGGCGTGTGAATGTCACTAAATTAGTTTTTGAAAAGGTTTTGTCACATTTTTCGAAAACTGCAAATGAAAACCGTCTGTTCGGTTTCTGTGGACAAAACACTGGAACAAACAAACTCAACACACTTGGCAATGGCATGTAGAGAGAGAAGCTGATGTTGTTCTGGCAGCGTTCCCGTGCTTCATTTCTCTCGCTGTATGTCTGTGATTGAACCTCATAATATCCTCTCATTCATCTTACTGACAGACTCTGTGTCTCTCACTGCAGAACTTCAGCAGATGTTCAGTCAAGACCCAGAGAAACAACACGCCGTTCATGTTAAACTGATCTGAACCTCCAAACAGATTCAGAATTTACTCTTTACTTTCCTAATTCATGTTCATGGTCTCATTGTGATTTGTCAGCAAACTATGGAAGCTGGTTTCTGCCAGGAAATAAAAAAATAAAAAAAGGGAATTGCGAATTGAGAAATAAACTTGGAATTCTGACTTTTTTAATCTCGCAATTGCAATTTCTTAACTCGCGATGACTTTTTCTCAGAATTGTAAGATACAAACATGGTATTTTGACTTTTTTAACCTCCAAATTCCAAGTTTATAACTCCCAATGATTTTTTTCTCAGAATTGTCAGGTATAAACTCAGAATTGTGAATTACAAAGTCCAAATTGTGAGATCTAGACTTGCAATTGCAAGACAAAAGTCAGAATTGTGAGATGAATTACCTTTTTATTTTTCATGCTGTGGCGGAAACAAGCTTTCCATAGCAAGCACACAATTTCAGCATAAAATCTCTTTAGCCAACTAAATAAACAAAATAAATATAACATTTATGCACGTCATGTTACTCAACAAACAAAGCTTGCAGCAGCTTTAATCAACAAACATTGTTAGCATCAATTGACATTGATCACTAATCAATAGGAGCGCTCAGATGTCCTTGGACACGTGTGTGTGTGTGTATGTGTGTGTGTGTGTGTGTGTGTGTGTGTGTGTGTGTGTGTGTGTGTGTGTGTGTGTGTGTGTGTGTGTGTGTGTGTGTGTGTGTGTTTGTGCTTTCAGAATGAATGTTGTGCCTCATCTTACAACATTGACACAGGAAACCAGATGCATGTAAAACACTATCTAGAGATGAAACCTGTCAAGATCATGTCCAGGTATTTCACCACAGCAGAAAATAAGAACATTAATGTTGCATAAAGAAATGCACCATTCGTTAGCCTCATAGCATAACTGCCTAAGTCATTTAAAAAAAAAATATTACTTAGGCAATTATGCTATGAGGCTAACGATATTATTTTCATGTCAACTAAACATTTTACCTTCAAATTCACATTGCTGGAATGCAAAAATCAGACATAATACTGCCTAAGTGCCTATAATACTAATTTGATAATAATAACAATATTACAGTTATGAGAATCATTATTGAGATTATTAGCATTACATAAACTCCAAAAGTGAAACATCCAACCATCCAGGCACATTATAGTAATACAATGTTTTTGGCAAAAATGTGCATGAAAATAATGTTGCAACCTATAGTTCAGTCCTGAAACTCTAGAGGGCGCCGGCTGATCAGTCCTTTACATGCATTCTGCAAGCAATCACATCATTACCACATCATGGCACAAGCTGATTGGCTTCTGCTGATCCCACAGCCAATGAGATTGCTTGCTCAAAATTTAGGCAAAATAGTCTGCTTCAGTGTTTGCTGTGAGTTACGTCTTTGTTTGCTGGGTCCCTCCACCTCCCCAGCTCCACCTGCCTAGATCTGATACAGGATTTATGTATGTCTGTGTATCTATTAACAGTAGTAAGTCCATAATTGCTCTGCAGAAACAGCAATAATCAACAGCAGCAGCATACATTAACATTGCCATATTTAATAACACATGTTAAAAGTTGTCATGATTGAAATAGGCCTATATATACACATGGTCATAGAATTGTGTTTTTTCCCCCTAGTAACATAAGAAGCAAAAAGCAATGAAAGCTTTTAAGTTAAAAGTGTATTTTGAGACGAACAATTACCTAGAGATGTTGTCATGAGATTCACCTGATCAAAAATATTACAAAAATAAACAGATTTTGTGAACAGCTAAAAAAAAATCAAGCAAAAAAATAAACCAATAAAAAAATTAAAAATAAAACAATTATGCGTAGGTTTTCGCCTATTAAAGTGGCCTTCAACATCTTCATTTATGACAATAAGAAAGGAAAAGTCATTTTCAGAAGTGCTGTATTTTTAGCATTATTATTCAGCAACAGAAGATGCTAATTCTGCATTGACTGACTGATCAAAAGCCGTACCACTGCGCTCTAGTCTGCTTCCATGTTTCTTATTGATCATCAATAAAAGTGTGTGTTTCCGTGACAACACAGGCTCTGGTAAAGTGTGTCGGTGTGTGCTGCTGACACGTTAACATCGGGTCACCCTGTGAATAATCCCTCCAGAGGCTCTTAAAAGCTGTGGCTCAGGCTCCGTCTCTATCGACTGTGGTGAAGCGCTCTCTGACTGACCCCACAGGTCAATTACACTGTAAATACCATGAGAACTCACGACCCCACGAGTATTACAGCACACGTCAACATATGCACTCACACAGCACTGATCTTTAGCTGCATGACATTTTTCCCTGCGTCGTTCTGTTGTTTTTAAAGTGCTTTCTACAGTAAGTACCATAAAACAAAATGGCAAAGCCATATTTTCCAAATGTCTTTTTTGTCATGACAACTCAAGTGTTTGGAAAGGTAATGGATATGACAATGTTGATATGTTTCACAGCATCCCCAGTGTTAAATTGAAGCCAAAACAAAACAGCAGCCAAACAAAATCTAAAGTTAAAAAGTAAGGGTCAACAGCCCAACTAAAGCAAACACTGATCACCATAACGGTGACACACATACCAATTACGAATTTCTCTTTCAGTGATTCTGCTTGTTAATATCAGGTGTCTTCAATGATGCTCAATCATCACTCAATTAATCACTTAATTATCTCATTAACTTTAACACTGCTTCAGTGTTTCTTAAAACACTCTGAGAGTGGACTCATATAAACACTGAGAGTGTTAATTTAACACTGGGGATTTTGCTGTGTTGGTCTTGGAGAAATATATCTGGTACACTGTTATTGCTACTGCTGTTGATACTCATTTCTCTTTCTCATTAACGTTGTACAGTAAATAGTTTTGTCAACACAGACTGAATTAATCTTACTGAGGGTTAAAGTGAAGAGTAAGTCTGTTTTATGATGATTATACCAAAACATCTGGCAATGAAAACATGTATTCGTTTCAGCATTATAAATTCATGAGGCGTTCTCTTCATTAAATTATCCTTCCGTGTAAAGCAACAGAAGGCTGCGGCCCATCTCTTGTTTTTCTGGAGAAAGACGTGGCACTCTGTTTGTTTCACTGTGACTCACGTGTTTAATTTTAGCCAGTAATTGAGTTTCCATCCTTAAATGCTGTAAAAGCTTCCCAGAAACCCTGCCTGCGGAGGAGAAGAGTAGCCCGGCGAACTGGAGTGGACAGATGGAGCCGAACGAGAACAAACTCTGAGCACAGATCAGTCGAGCAAAGCACTTCAGATGCAGTAATGGAGCACGAGCCCGAAGCCTGAGAGATGCGTTCAAATATTATACAGTTAGAAAAGATTAGACAGGGGTTTTAAAGCAAATTATCGCAATTAATTATCACAATAACATATGGATGAATTATAAACCGTTTGATAATTTGGTAACAGCCTTTATGTATACTGCGTTATATCTTTTCATAAATAATTGCAACCAAATTTAAAATGCATTATAATATTTGCAGATTTATTGTTACATATGCAATTGGTTGTTTCTTATGTTTTTTAATGCTTTATACTTTATAAAGGTGTAACAATGAGTATATAACTGTGATTACAATTATACATTAGGCAATTATAAGGTGCATACTTTTATAATGCCTTACATATAAAGACATATAAAGCACAGGCGAAGCACTGCTACTTGGGCGCAGAGATATCAGATATCTTGAGCGCAGAGATAGCGGATTTCAGGTGTTGTGTGATATTTCTGCGCCCAAGTATCAGTGCTTCGCCTGTGCTTCACCCCAATATAGTCCCAAGTCAATATCTGCCTATAAATCGCCTAGTCTTAATCTGCATTGCTATTTGTACTCATTGTGAATATGCAGGCCACAAGGATTTTTTTTAATCGCTTTTACTCACGACATGCTATCCGGCAACAAAGGATTCCATTCATTATGCTAAGCTAAGCTAGCGGCAGCGCTGCCAGACTAAGACAATGCATGCACTGAGACAAAAATGCGTTTGCCCACCTATCTAAATGTAGGGGAGACGGTGAATAACCCCTATTTCAAAACACGGTGGCGTTCCTTTAAGTAAGGGATGATGTACATCCAGATGATTGTTATCTCAGAATAAACCCCGACAGGGTGATGAGGAGCGGAGGGGTCTTGCATCAGCCTGAAGGGGTTTATTCTGAGATAACAACCGGCTGGATGTACATTATCCCACTTATTACACGGATACTTGCCACATAAGTAAATAATTAAACACAAAATATTGATCAGAGTTGAAATATTTTATTAGGTCTTTAAACTAGCCTGGGTGCCAGCCCGAACCCCGCCCACAACATTTTTTGGTCGGGAAGTTCGGTCTGGACTCGCTCCGTTGAGGAGCTATTATGCCCGAACAAAAATTGTTCGGACCAATCAAATTGTCAGGGCGGGCTTTATACGATGATGGACAGATGAGCAACGGTAACGTAATCATCCACGTCACCAAAGAGCGCTTGATTTGAATTAGTTTACAACAAAGACGACTGCTGCTGGAGAATTGAGATTTCACGAGTTCACATTTACAAATAAGTCAGATAGAATAAATGCGTATATAAGATTTCACACAAATAAGTCGATAGAATAAATGCGTATATAAGATTTCACACAAATAAGTCGATAGAATAAACGCAGGTATGCGGCGCATCCCATGCAACAAGAGATTAACACAGTTGCCAAATTGCTTTATGTTACACTTACTCTCGCATCAGCTGTTGTGTAAACAGTAGGGGTGTAACGGTTCACAAAATTCACGGTTCAGTTCGATACGATACACTTGTGCCACGGTTCGGTTTGGTACATTTTTGATACAGCAAAAAGATAGAAATGCCAGAGAAATTTCCTTGATTTTATTTTATTTTATTTTTTTTTATTAAAACTAACATCATAAAGTATGATTTTTTTTTTACTTCGAGCAATTCTGGAGCAATAATTGACTCTTTTTAGGAGCATATAAAACAAAACAGCTCCTTGGAAAAAATACTGTAGTAGTTATAAACAAAGGTTTATTTTAGTTCAGAATGATTAACATTTGAGGGCAGCAATTGTATTCATAATGTCAAAATAAAACCGACGTAATGTTACTTGAAGGCATTATAGCCTACTATTCCTGCCAAACTTACATGGTTGCAGTTAGTGTTACTACAGTAAATCCATGGTGAATGTTGCTGATCTACACTGGATAGTTCATTCATGCCACAATGTTTCTTCCTGGTTTCCACGTCAGCGCTGTTTGATCCGTGAATAACGGAGAAATGTGAATGTTTCTCACTAGATCTCGCAGCGATGTTATTACTTCTGTGGCGAATTCAAATGCTTTCTTTACTGGATCTCTTATTAGCGCTGTGTAGTAACAGTGTCGCTTTATCAAGATCGGCTCGCGCTGCTTTGGTCCAAACTGATAAACGGTCCGTCAACCACACAATAACGAGCAGTTTCGTTCCGCTTGCATTACGTTTGCCATTTGATGTTGGACAGTGTTGTGGTCGCGCCGGCGGATGAGCGCGCTCACCACGCGCAACGCGCCTACATTTGAAATTTCAAAATACCCCCCCCAAACAAAAACTCTTCGGTTCTACGCGATTCACGTAAATGACCCAACTGACCAAGAAAACGGCGATTGTCGCCGAAAAGCGACAAGTTTGCAGGTATGGTTGAGACACGCCCCATAATCAAATCTCTATGGAGAAGTATCAGACTCACATTCTGACTAGAATCTGAGTATGACGACGTCAGGCTATCTTTAAACGCAAAGCGTTGCAGCGCGGCAAGTTCAAACTAGAACTACACAGTATTTCGCCAC
This sequence comes from Rutilus rutilus, assembly GCF_951802725.1. Lineage (NCBI taxonomy): Eukaryota > Metazoa > Chordata > Actinopteri > Cypriniformes > Leuciscidae > Rutilus > Rutilus rutilus. Next base: position 25,557,182 of record NC_140209.1, read on the forward strand.
ATAAATAATTATGGAGATAAGAGATATTGAATTCAGATTAAACTGTTTTAAAAATCGTACCTGTTTGTATCTTAATCCAACTGTGTACAAAACAATAGTCACAAAATGGCAGCAGCGTTTGTATGAAACAAGAGAGAGCGAGTCCACGATACTGGATGGCATAATTAAATAACTGTACACAAAATATTGCTTCGACTGAGTTTTAATATTTTATTAGCTTACCAAATGAAAAACTTTCACGAAGAAAAAACGTTTCAAGCGTATATAGCACTGCTGACTTCAGTGACCCGGATGAGCCTGTGTTTCTGCTTTGAGAGGTTGTTATCTGGAAATAATTTACCATTGATTATTGGTAATAATGCGTTTAAATATGCGTGATTGACCAATCAGAATCAAGCATTCCACAGAGCCGTGTAATAACTATTAACAAATGAGACCTTATTGTACAGTGTTACTGAACTTTCTAAAACAAGCAGATTCCACTTTCATATTTTGACAAACATGTACAGTGCTATGCATAAGTTTAGACACCCATCCTAAAGTTGACTAAAAAGAGGAATAAAAAATCATCTTTTGGAAACTTAATGCCTTAATTAAAAAAATTAGGAAAAATCCAACCTTTAAGGACACCAATTTTCTTTGTGAATGAATAATGTATCGTAAATAAATAAATGTTCTTCCTTTAAATACAGGGTGCATAAGTCAGGACACCCCTATGTTAAATTCCCATAGAGGCAGGCAGATTTTTATTTTTAAAGGCCAGTTAGCCTACTTCATGGATCAAGGATACTATGCATCCTGATAAAGTTCCCTTGGCCTTTGGAATTAAAATAGCCCCACATCATCACATAGCCTTCACCATACCTAGAGATTGGCATGGTTTTATTTCAGTTAGCCTAATAGCTGGTTTGATTTGCATTGAGAGATGATCTTATGGAAAGTACTCCATGCCAATCTCTAGGTATAGTGAATAGGTACATATTTGCGCTTTAGACCGGTCAGATGGTGAAATGGCTAAAACAGACTATATAGAAAAACAGACTTATACTGAAGAAGACATTTAAACAGACCATCATAATCACAGAGAGTTTTTTTGGTCTGCTTGCCAACCACCCATAATCCCCCAAGAAACCACTAATCATAATCAACATCCAAATAACCATCTTAAGCACCACTTTCTTTAGAAAATGTAAAAATCTGCTTCTACATATTATATTTCTCTCTTCGACAACAGTCTGATCATCATTAACTCTACTTGCAGATGATCCAGCTGAATGACGACGGGCTGAAAAGCAGTCTGAGCTTTAATGAAATGGCACAAGCTGGGCCTCCTGCCCACCGTTTGGTGCAAACCCATCATTTACTGCGCCAACCCTATAATCTGAGCGTCATTAACCTAAGAGCGTCTCGCCCGCGTGCCAGCCAACAGCACGCAAAACAGCCTGAGAGTTATCGCTGCGCCTTCTGCCGGGATTTTCGGGATTTCCTCCAACTATTTTTCCTAATGGCTCTCTGCATCAGGAGAAAATGTGCTTCAGATGCCTTCAGTGATTAAACGAGAACGGCCAGACTTACGGAAATCTACTGGGGGAACGAACATGAGGACGGATGCAGTCAAGCTCCAAAAATGAGGAAAAACATATAAAAATACATTTAATTTCATCTCAAAAAAAAAAAAAAAATTGTTTAAAAGTTTTTATTTCAACAAAAAAGTTTTTAATGAAAATGTTTGTAAAAAGATTTTTTTTTATTTTTATTAATTTAAACGATTGAAATAAATAACTTTTTTGAGAAACCAGCAGATTTACATAAGTATGATGAACCGTTTTATATAAACACTTCCTTAAATTACAACAAAATAATATTCATTTGTAAAATTTATAGAGTTTAAAAAGTTGTGTTGTGGAAATTTTATTTAAAGAAGGATACACTAGTAAATTAGCGCAAAAATGCTGGTAAAGCGGGACGCATCGGCTATTGAAACAAAGGGAACAAGGGTAAGATACGGATATTTCGGTAAATTTACAGTAAGGTAAACTTTACAATAAGATTTAATTTGTTAACATTAGTCAACCAAATCAGATAACATTAACAACATTTCTACAGCAATATTTCTAAAGCCATTCAGTGTCCATAGCTTGTTAGTTGGCTGGAAAAATAACTCGTAACTATATAGGAGCATATACACACTAAAGATTAATTATATATATATATATTACTATACCTGTTAGTGACATCTAACAGGTATTTAGCATTGACATTGTCACGCTTTTATATTTACAACAAAATAAGCTAGTAGCTGCCTGCACATATACAATAGCACTGTTATATAGCATCTATAACATATAATATATGTAACGATAAAGTTTAAAGTGCCTTCATGAATGAAAAAGCAAAACACACCTGATGCACATTCTTTGTTCTTCATTTTGTAGAAGTTTAGAGTTAAAAACCTCACTGTATTTTTGTGTAGTTAACTAAGAGACGGTCCATCGCCACCTTCCTCCAACGAGATATTTATAATATAAAATGTTTGAATAAATCTGTGATGAAAATGATTACAGCCACCATTTAAATATCTATATTTCAGATTGAAACATATGCATGTTATTAAAAACTATAAAAACTGCAATTTAAATGTTTGTAAAACAAAATTATTTGAGTTGCTTTGAGTAGGCAACTGATGAGCCGCATGCTAAAACACTCTTGCAATGTGCATGCGGCGCCCTGCTGCATGATGGGAGTGACCTTTGACCTCTGAGACGGTGTTGCACCATATGGCAGCAACAGTGCAGCGGGAGGAGGGTGTTATAACCGACACAATGTGTGTGTGCGACGCACAGAAGACACCCGAGGGACACGGACACAAACGGTGGAGGGCAATTATTCTCACACGGAGCAAAAAATATGTCACATGTCTGAAAAACACAGTCACACACAATGGCAAGCAATTATATTCTGCATAGATCAAGCCTATTTTAGGACCATTAAGATTTTTTTCTTTTGCATTCTGACATTTTTTAACACATTTCATCCCAAATTCTCATTACTGTAAATTAAAATACTGATCATAAATGTTTGCACGGTCGTAAAATGTAGCCAATGTGCATGTTGAAATATGGTTTATCTTCGTACTTTATGATACAATTTGGTTTGATATTTTTGAAGGACACATTTCATCCCAAGTTCTCATTACTATAAATGTCATATAATCTCTGGAACTGATACTGATATATTATTTTTAATTGTAAAATGGCTGGCAGTGTTTGTTGTGCTGCATTTAATTTTTTCCTGATTTAAACAAAATAAAATAAAATGTTTGTTTTTTTTAGATTAAAGAATTTTTTCCTACTGTATTTTAGTAATGATAATTCTTTTGCATTGCAATAATGACAAAAATGTGCTTAATTGTCATGAAAATTATGTATGCAGAATGAACACAAAAAATAAATGAATAAAATAAATTGCCCTAAAAATGTGTGTATTGTTGTGTTTGTATGGTTGACTTGGGGCTGAAATTCTCAGATAACACACAGACCGTCCGTCTCTCTCTTTCTTATCATGTCTCAGACTTCATGAACGTCTCTCTACTGATGAGAGTGTGTGTGTGTGTGTGTGTGTGTGTGTGTGTGTGTGTGTGTGTGTGTGTGTGTGTGTGTGTGTGTGTGTGTGTGTGTGTGTGTGTGTGTGTGTGTGTGTGTGTGTGTGTGTGATATCATATCAGACTGATTGTGAAACTCTAAATACACAAGCGGATTCTGATGTCGACACACACACACCCGTCCTAGCAAACCAAAGGATTCAGATAAGATACTGAACACACACACACACACAAGCAAACGTCTCATCATCATCACGGCTCAGAGCTCCTAAACGTTAAAGCAGCTGAATTATTTTCACCTTACAAACAAATACCATCAGATGGCATTTATACTGTAACAATGCAACCACATTCAAATACCACAGCATTAATTAAATCCAAATCCAAGGTACTGCCGAGAAACATGATATTATTACTAAAGCAAAAACACAGAAAAGCACACTAATACCATGATACTGAATGATTACCATATTAGTTTACCATGGTATTTCAAAGAATACCACCACACTCCCTTGATAAAACTGTCCTTATGTGGTCCATGTCCAGAAAACATGGTACTACTTACTATAGTGCATGTCACACACTAATACAGTACAGCCTTATACCATACTGATATACACCAAGGTGATTATCATGAATATTTACCATGGTATTTCACAGAATACCACTCTCCATTGGTTAGACTGTCACCAGGCTATAGCCTATGTTCCAGTCAGAGTATCAGATAGTAATACCATGCTATTTTTGATACAATAGTACTGAATATTTAACACATTTATTTTATACCATGTTAAGGAATCTCAAAGAATACCATGGTAAGTATGGCGAAAAACCACAATATTATCATGGCACAAAAAACATGATTTTACTATAGCAATGTTACATGTTTAGAACACACACTATACCATGGTATTGAATGACTACCATGTTCATTCACCATGGTATTTCATATAATACCACTCCCCATTGGTTAGACTGTCCTAATATGGTCCAATCAGACTGTTTCAGACAGAAACATCATGTTTTTTATATATATACCATAGTACTGAGTGTTTACCATATCCTTACACCATTGTACTTCAAAGAATACCCCATATACATGGCCAAATGCCACAATATTACCATGGTAATGTTACATGTCCAGAAAACATGATTTTACTATACTACATGTTTAGAAAACATATTAATACCATGGTAGTCATGACTACCATGTTCATTAACCGAAGTACTTCAAAGAATACCCCATTTACAAGACCAAATGGTACACGTCCAGAAAACATTAGTCTGAAGGGATGTGTGTATCTGACCTGCAGTCGCCTGCGCCTGATTATTCCCGAATCATCCATGTCGCGTCCGTTAGAGATGCTGCTTTTGCTGCTTTTGTGTGGATTAGAGGAGCCTCAATCCGCTCGGGTCCATCGAGACTTTGTTATCAGGACGCCACGCGTTTCTTGTTCATCGTTATCCAGCTCATATCGCGTATCTGAGAGGCTGGAGGAGGAGGAGGATTCACAGGATTCACAACACTCGCATCCCAAAGAAGAGTCTGAATGCTCAACGCTGGACTCACTCACGACCGCACGCTCGTGACGTCATAAAAGGAACGTGCGCGAGATCAACACGAATGATTCGCTGCGAGCGCGTCCGTTCATTTTAGCATCAGCATCAAAATCCCCCCTCTCTCTCGCTCTCGCTCTCTCTCTCTCTCTCTAGTCTAGTGTTGTTCATTCATGTCATCCTCTCTATCTCTCGGGGATGTTACAGGGATAGTTCACCCAAAAATAAAAATGCTGTCATTAATTACTCACTCTCGTATCGTTCCAAACCCGTAAGACTTTCGTTCAAAGCTAATCTGTATTAATTTAGTGGTTTAGAGACTCGATCACTCTTAATGATGAAGAGATTGAATCAGGCTTTTATTCACATACACATCAGTTGTGGTAAACGGAGCTCAATCATCTTCGCTTTACTTGCGAGAGCCAATGAAGTCCATTATCATGTGTTACATTTTAGCTTCCTCAAGAACCAATGAGGTTTATTCTCGTGTTACAGCACGACTGAGCTTCAGCAAGAACCAATGAGGTTCATTCTCGCGTTACTGAGCTTCATTCTCGTATTACGCATCACGTTTGAGCTTCAGCAAGAACCAATGAGGTTCATTCTTGTATGACGCAGAACATTTGAGCTTCCTTAAAGAACCAATGAGGTTCATTCTTGCATTACGCATCACATTTGAGCTTCCTCAAGAACCAATGAGGTTCATTCTCGTGTTACGCAGAACATTTGAGCTTCAGCAAGAACCAATGAGGTTCATTCTCGTGTTACGCAGCACGTTTGAGCTTCAGCAAGAACCAATGAGGTTCATTCTCGTGTTACGCAGCACGTTTGAGCTTCAGCAAGAACCAATGAGGTTCATTCTCGTGTTACGCAGCACGTTTGAGCTTCAGCAAGAACCAATGAGGTTCATTCTCGTGTTACGCAGAACATTTGAGCTTCAGCAAGAAGAGTTGCATGTGGAGAGAAGAGATGGGGGAAGGAAAGGACATGTAGATTAAGACAATACTGAGGTGATTGACTGTGATTGAGGTGTGATTGCATCTTGTATGGGGATGCTAATTTTGCAAGAGAGAGTTCAAATGTTAATTTCCCCTGTTTTCTCAGAGAGTAGCCCTCTCTTGGTCCAGACAGTTCAGCATCAGTCCTACAACTCTACAGTCAAGAAGTCATCTCTCACACCATTTACACATAATGACTGTATTCAGAACAGGAACCAGTTTGTCCTGATGAGCTCCTAATACCACAGAGGAACTTCACATGAAAAGCGTAAGATGACAGAATTAGAAAAGGTCTGATTCTGTGCTAAATGTCTTCATGTTTTCATTGTGACACTATATCAGAATGGGAGCGCAGGAGCCTTGTGCATTAGTGAGCAGCAGAGGATTCGCTGTTTTTACACCAACTGACATCACTCATCCGTACAGGCCAGACGCTGCGCCGGGATCAGGCCTGATCTGACTGATCTCATTCACTGATCCCTGATTCACAGATGCTGCATGACACACGACAGCAGATTTCTGTCACTACAGCATGCTAACATAGTGCATTTTCTGAGATCTGCCAAAGTAAGTTGCTGCAATGCAATGAACTTTTTTTTTTTTTTTTTTTTTTTTCAATGCTACAAGAACAAGATGTATTAAATAATCTTATTTTTAATAAAATTAGAAATTGAAGAAAAAATACATAACATTCAGCAAAGTTTTTAGCAATTTTTTATATATATATTTTTTTCAAAAGTTAATTTAATCAAATTTATATAATGTGAAAATTTGGTTTGCTTTTTATGCATATGGCATTTTCCTAATAAAATAAATAATTGTAAATGTATTCTTCTTTACTTTTCAGAGATTCATTCTGAAAAAACAACCACAAAAAAATAAAAAAATTATATTATACAGTCCAGTTTTCTGTTAATATAGGTTTCTAAATCCTTCCAAAATAATCTTTAGTAAATAAAATGGTAAAACAAAGCAAAATTATTGCTTTTTTTTTCCAGTCCACAAAATTCACAGGTATATGAAATGTTCAGGTTTAATCTTTCCAAAACACACTTCTTTTCATTTAGTTATTTATACAAAATTTGTTTTGAATTTTTTCATGCTTTGTTCAAATAGATATTACCAAATAAAGAAGAAAAGCTTGCTGCAGGAAAAAAAACCATTTTCTATTTTTTTGAAAAAAAGAAAGAAAGAAAAAAGACTCAAAGAATGATAACTTGTTTGCTGAAATAAACATGAAACATAATGAGGTAATATGATGATAATGTGTCAGACTACTGTTGTATACTGAGTTTTGTTTCACATTTCATTAGTACATATTATTATATTACAGTGCCCTGCATGTTTACAGTGGCAATATACACTCACCTAAAGGATTAGGAACACCTGTTCAATTTCTCATTAATGCAATTATCTAATCAACCAATCACATGGCAGTTGCTTCAATGCATTTAGGGGTGTGGTCCTGGTCAAGACAATCTCCTGAACTCCAAACTGAATGTCAGAATGGGAAAGAAAGGTGATTTAAGCTATTTTGAGCGTGGCATGGTTGTTGGTGCCAGATGGGCCGGTCTGAGTATTTCACAATCTGCTCAGTTACTGGGATTTTCACTGGGATTTTCTAGGGTTTACAAAGAATGGTGTGAAAACGGCAGTCCTGTGGGCGAAAATGCCTTGTTGATGCTAGAGGTCAGAGGAGAATGGGCCGACTGATTCAAGCTGATAGAAGAGCAACTTTGACTGAAATAACCACTCGTTACAACCGAGGTATGCAGCAAAGCATTTGTGAAGCCACAACACGCACAACCTTGAGGCGGATGGGCTACAACAGCAGAAGACCCCACCGGGTACCACTCATCTCCACTACAAATAGGAAAAAGAGGCTACAATTTGCACGAGCTCACCAAAATTGGACAGTTGAAGACTGGAAAAATGTTGCCTGGTCTGATGAGTCTCGATTTCTGTTGAGACATTCAGATGGTAGAGTCAGAATTTGGCGTAAACAGAATGAGAACATGGATCCATCATGCCTTGTTACCACTGTGCAGGCTGGTGGTGGTGGTGTAATGGTGTGGGGGATGTTTTCTTGGCACACTTTAGGCCCCTTAGTGCCAATTGGGCATCGTTTAAATGCCACGGCCTACCTGAGCATTGTTTCTGACCATGTCCATCCCTTTATGACCACCATGTACCCATCCTCTGATGGCTACTTCCAGCTGGATAATGCACCATGTCACAGAGCTCGAATCATTTCAAATTGGTTTCTTGAACATGACAATGAGTTCACTGTACTAAAATGGCCCCCACAGTCACCAGATCTCAACCCAATAGAGCATCTTTGGGATGTGATGGAACGGGAACTTCATGCCCTGGATGTGCATCCCACAAATCTCCATCAACTGCAAGATGCTATCCTATCAATATGGGCCAACATTTCTAAAGAATGCTTTCAGCACCTTGTTGAATCAATGCCACGTAGAATTAAGGCAGTTCTGAAGGCGAAAAGGGGTCAAACACAGTATTAGTTTGGTGTTCCTAATAATCCTTTAGGTGAGTGTATTTTGTTTGGAAAGCACATTACTTTAATAACACATGGTGTCTGGAGCATCTGGTCTTCTCTAAAACATCAAACTGAACAGCGTCCCGTGGGGTGACCAACATAGAAGCAGATGTGAAAAGATGTCGGCTGTTAAGCGTTTGACACACTATAATCCTATAGTGACATCATTGCAGACAGACTCATCAATAAGTCATGGTTGAATCACATGTCTCTAATGATTCACTGTATCTGTGTTCCGGTATCTTGAAACTCTTCTCAGAAGATATTGATGGCGATTACTATAATAGTTCAGTTGTATTGTATACAGGGACACAAGATTGTGCTGAATGCATCACTACCAACACTTCGAAAAATAAAAGTGTAATAAAAAGTACTAGACGTTGATTTTACTGTACAGCAAATGTAGTGATATGCATTTTTATATATTTTACAATAATTTTGCTCTAAAATTGCTAGAAAATCAAAGCCATGTCAATCTAGTTGTGTTCCAAATTTGAGGTTGATATCACAAAAATTGAGCCCGCTAAAAGATTTCAAAATACCAATTCAAAATGGGTTTCACAGGATGAATTTTTGAGTGTTTGAGAGATTCCTAATTTATGATGATTACTAAAATATGAAAAAATAACCCAACATTATTAAGTGAGAATAAAACATATTTAAAGTAAAAAACGATGCATTTGCTTCAATTCAATACATTCAATTTATTTTTCCCCCTCAATTTGACTAATAGTTTTTTCTTCAAAGCATAAATCTATGCTAAGTTTTACTAGAAAAACAGGGCTCTAGCTTTGGATGCTGGTTTATAATCCGCTAGTTTTGCGCTCAAAGCAGAAGCAACAGTACAGTAGCTGTAGTTTGTGTTCATCTCCATCTCTGTCCATGGTGCTGATCACGAGAACAACTGACTTTACTGTCATTCAGCACCCGCAGGGACTTACATCACACTCAAACTGTGTCATTATACTGGAAAACGAAACATCAAAGCGTCAACACAAGCAAATGTTCAAGGACATTTCACAAAGAGAACGTTTGAGGGGTTTGAAACGCTAAAACAATAGATTTACTGTTGAAAACGACTTTGTGGAACATGTTCATATTGTGACGAACACTTTATTTGTTGACGTTACTGCAAAAAGAAACAGTATTTTTGTCTGGTTTTGCAATAAAAAAATTAAAAAAATAAAAAAGATACATTTACCTGAGCAAAATATACAACTTGAATTTATTTTTCTAACTCCATTGAACCAAAAAGTATATAGCCTACAGTAGTGCCTCGCATTTTCAAATCAATCAGTCGATTGACAGAAATGTTGCTCATTCATATATTTCTGATGATGCAAACTTTAGATTTATGTTTTCTACTTTATCTCACTCTATTAACAAATAGTGTTTTGCTTCTAAGCATAAATCTGACATGATTTCACTTTTTTAAAAATGTTTTTCAATGATGTTACATTATTCACTAATTTAACAGTGTGTGTGTGTGTGTGTAGTTTTACATTGGAAACGGTGTCATTTTTGTCACGTGCCGTATGGGATTTCTGTGATGCTCACACTGACGTCTTGAAGTTGAGCTGAAGATTTAGTCCAGCACAGATGAAGAGAAAACGCTCAATCCTTCAGACCTTCTGCCAGAGACACAGGCTGAGGATCTTACTCCAAACACACACACACACACACACACACACACACACACACACACACACACACACACACACACACACACACACACACAAGCTGTTGATTCACGAGTAACGCTCAGTCGAGTAATACCCAGCAGACGGACATCATCATTACGCATTCAGTGACAAACGTTGTTCTACGATGGCAGAATGAATCAGTGCTGCCTTATGAGTCTATACATGACATATGGGTGAAGGATTATAGTCATATTTCAAATGAAAATAACATGCTTAAAGGGATGTTGGCCAAAAAATGTACATTCTGTCATCATAATTTGCTTAATGCATATTCAAACATGCCATGTTATGATTAAATAAAAAAAAGCAAATAAAAAGCCCATTTCCACCACATAAGGGAAAAAAATCATGCTTTGGTCTTAATTATGACATAAAGTCAAAATTATGACATATTAAGTCATAGTTATGATTTAGCATATTATAATTTTTTTGTCATAATCATGACTTTTTAAACTCATAATTATGACTTAGTATGTTATAGGCTAATTATGACTCTGAGGAATGAAGGATGAAGAATGTCATAATTAGGGTTAACCAAAGCATGATTTTATTTTATTTATATTCATGATTTTTTTTATTTGATTTAAATTTTTTTTTTTTTTTTTACTTATGTAGCGTAAATTGGCTTCCGTACATTTGAGATTTACAGCAGAGGAAGAGAATTTCAGTGAATATTGAGTTAAATGTTACTCACACAAAGCATCATATGACTTCAGACGACTTGGAATAGGCCAACAGTGAATTAAGGTTTGTTCACGCCATATAATTACCATAACGATTCTGAACTGTAAAAAGCATTCACGTGCTCGTAGAACTTGTAATTACCACGTGTAAAGTCGTAATTTTCTGAGAGCTGCGACTTGTACCACCTGACCACGGCAGATTTAAGCTGTGTTCGACTTGAAGCGGCGATTGACCGATCGGTGTATGTCATCAAAGTACCGCGAGAGCAATACTAAAGCATATGGAGATTTATTCCCGGTAATTACGACATGGCAAGAACGCAGCATTATTAGTCATATCATATATGGACAATTTATAGGCCTTGATATTTGGGAACCCTGGGTCAATTTACGGTGTGTTTGTTTTCATTATAGGTGGAAAAGCAAACAGCTGCTTTGTGTTCCACAGAAAGAAAAGTTCCACATGGGTTAATCAAGAAACATGAGGATCAGTAAATCATTTTTCATTTTAAGTGCGCTATCACTTTAAAAAGCTGAGTGAAATGCTCCGTCAGGCGTGCACGAGCAGACTCGTCCTCTCTCCTGAGGATTCGTCATTAGTGGAAAACAGACGAGACTCACGCGCATCAAACGAATGTGTGAAGAAAAAAATAAATAAACATTTATTACGCTGCTCTTTCGATGTGTCCCGGTTTCCTCCAGCCAACTCTGATCCCTTGGGCACGGTGACCTTGGTTCCTGCTCTCTGATTGGACAAAGCTCAGCTGTCAGACTTTTTTTTTTTTTTTTTTTTTTATGCCATGAACCAGAACAATACAATGAGACATAATCATTCAAAATAAAAATAAAAAATACAAAGTAAATAAAGTAAAATAACATAAAAACAGTGCCAGAGGACCATATTTTTATTTATTACAAAAACAGAAAAAGGGTGCTACTTTATACAACATCATACTGAGCTATAAGCTCTAATTGCATTTTTACTTGTGAAATTACACAAAACAGAACAATGAAGCTTAAAATCATTTTTAAACCAAAAAAAAATTAGGTTTGGAGTCATTTCATTTTATGAATGTGAAACTTTCCCATTAATATCTCTGCTGTCAGATTGGTTTGCCAGGCGCGCGCCGCTATACGTCACCGTTGTGCACGCGCGCCCTCTTCTGGTCATAGTAGGCACGGTTCTGACACACTCAAGTGATTTTTACCCGTTTATGGTAAAATTGTAGAATATGTTGAATCATCTGCGAATCTCACGGAAACCCTGTCTTATCTCAGCCTATTATTTAGCCAGTTTGATATCATTTAGTTATTTTATGACAATTAAGCACTTAATTATGGTAATTACTATAAAGTAAATAATGTTTTATTACATTGATATTAAATATGTTGGTGTGATACGTTGTGTATTATTTAATTTGATAAAAAATATTCTCAGACTGATATATTGTTTAGAATGTAATGCATTAAATTATACATAATTGCAGTATTTGTTTGCTTCATTTTCTTTATACCACATATGTCATTGACTTTTCTTCATCAGATTCACCAATAGATCTGTCTGTCAGAGCAGTTTAAATTATTTTACAGTTTTTTAAAAATGCTCAAACACAGTTCTTGAAGCTATGGCTCCATTTCTCAAAACTCTACACACACACACACACACACACACACACACACACACACACACACACACACACACACAACATGCAAAACGTCACACATATCTTGCAAAAGCAAACACTTAATTAAAAAAATGTTTAACTCTTCTAAAAAATATATATTTTTAGTAACTCTCCACACAAACATAAAATGATACATACAAGCCAAACTAGTGCACATAGCACTCGCATGTACATGTGCACAAATACACTGAACTGAATCAACACTGAACTGACATAAGCTGATTGGCTATTGGCTCGTTAGAATAGCTTTTCAGGAGAATTGGAATTTGATACTATTGTGAAGCTGCTGTGAAATAATCTATATTGTATAAAGCGCTTTAGAAATAAAGTTGACTTTCTATCTTGTATTCATATTCTCTTTCTGTGTGTGCATGTGTGTGACGTCTGACGTGTGTGTGTGTGCGTGCGTGTGTGTGACGTGTGTGTGTGTGTGTGTGTGCGTGCGTGCGTGCGTGTGCGTGCGTGTGTGTGTGTGTGGTCCGTCTGGTCAGTAAAGCAGCTTGGCCTGCAGAAGGAAAAGATCAGTTTATTTCAGAGCCAGGGAGACTGATTATCTGCAGCAGGCCAAATGAATGAATGAATGAATGAACACTGAATAAATGAACACAGGACAGATTTACTGTTCACATATGGACATACACACATGATGTTCCTACTGTAATATTCAGTGACTTTGTCAAGAGCATAAATGTAAAGTAGAAGAATTCAATGTAAACTCATACTTTTGTTTGCTGAATTCAGGGTTCAGAATCCTTCTTTCAGGCTTTACAGCAAAATACACAGCAGTTGTAATGCAGACACACACACACTTAATACTTAGTGTCAGAGTTTGGATCACATCACTATGAGCAGCACTAGTACCAGTGATGACTGAGTTGAGCACAAAGCCTCATCAACAGTAATGGTGTGTTGAGCTCGTTCATGCTCTGAAGGATCTGACGTCACTGTGATCTGAGTGTTGAGTGTTTATCTGCTGTAACAGGTGGCAGTGACTGACCACAGACGCTCAGACGGTCCCGATAATCCCTTCAGGACACGTAAACACCTGAAAAAGACTTACTACACCTGCTGTTCAACAGATGTGACCCATTAACATGACCTCAGCACCACATCACTGTTTATACAGTCACGGTTTTAAAATTACATCTATATGACAAAAATGTAAATATAATGTGTTAAAAATCCACAGACTTATATTGAAGAAATCTGAATCATGACTAGAAGATCACATTGACGCAAGGGTGAAGGATATAGTTTTCGCCTTAATTATTTCGATTTTTATGTTTCTTTATCATCTATTTCCTTTAATATTCATGTGTTCATGTGTTCACTTTGAATTTCCACTGTATATGAAATAATGTGCCACATTAATAAACCTGCCTGTCAAATTAAATGTAAGGGATTCTAAATTGGATCCAACAGTTTCTAAATTGAAATTGATTCTAAATTGTATCCAACAATCATTGAAATGATACTAAATTGGATCTAAAATTCTAAATTGTATCCAATAATCATTAAGATGATTCTAAATTTGATCCACAATTCTAAATTGTATCTAACAATCATTGAGATGATTCTAAATTGGATCTAAATTTTTAAATTGGATCCAACAATCATTGAGAATATTCTAAATTGGACACAACAATCATTGAAATGATTCGAAATTAGATCCAAAACTGGACCCAATAATCATTGAGATGATTCGAAACTAGATCCAAAATTCTAAATTGGATTCAACAATCATTAAGATGATTCGGAATTGGATCTAATTCTAAATTGGATCCAACGATCATTGAGATGATTCAAAATGTTATCCAGAATTCTAAATTGGACCCAACAATCATTGAAATAATTTGAAATTAGATCCAAACTTCATTGGATCCAATAATCATTGAGATGATTCTAAATTGGTTCCAAAATTCTAAATTGGACCCAACAATCATTGAGATGATTCGAAATTAGATCCAAAATTCTAAATTGGACTCAACAATCATTGAAATAATTCGAAATTAGATCCAAAATTCTAAATTGGATCCAACAATCATTTGAGATGTTTCTAAGGCCCCGTCCACACTACTGCGTTTTCGTTTAGAAACGGAGAATTAAAACGAATACGATCTCCGTCCACACCAGCGTTTTAGCTGCGTATTAGAATTGATCTCCGTCCACATTAAAACGACTGAAAACGCGGATCACGTGACCATTCACCAACACTGGGCATGCGCATGCCGGTGTAAACCTAAGCCCCTTTCACACAGAGATTCCGGAAAATACACGGACAAAGTGACCCGGGATTTGACCCGGGTTCATTTGATTTTGGTTCATTCACACTGCCAGTGATTTTCCGGAATCAGAGAGCGCGTTCACACACAACCCGTGTATGTCCCGGAAAGACACGTGACATCGATGTGACTTGTAATGTCTCAGCAGCGTCTTCAGTTTGCTTATGAGCTGCGAAACCACGCTTGTGCATTTATTTCTCTGATTCGATCATAAAATTGCGCATTTCGTACCGTTTCACAGCTGGCGAACGATCCCGGCTTCAGCGTCATCACTACGACACGGCATTATTACGGCTTTTGTTCACACAGCGCGCGTTCCGGGACTGAACACGGCAATGTTACTAGGTCCCCAACCCGGCATCGATCCCGGCATTAAACCCGGGTCATGTTTGCGTTCACACAGAAGGCGTTCCGGCAATTTGCCGGCAATTTCCCGGGTTCAATGCGCTGTGTGAAAGGGGCTCTAGAGACTTTCAAACATAGACTGTAAAGAAATGCTTTCAAACATCAAAATGTCATTTATTAATATGTATTTGTGTCAGAATGACATATAAACATCTTTTCCTATTCTATTTTGCCTGGAAACGCTTCCAACACGCTTGCGTGTCCCATAAAAAATAGGCGTTGGTTCTATTTCTAGCATGCACGCATTTACCGCACGAGCCGCGCCTGAGACGCGGCAGTTTCTGTAAGAAACTGTTCCAGCCGGTGGATTTTACTGGTACTGAATATTACCTGTGTATACTCCATGACTGATGACACCCAATCATAGAGCCGAGCGTGAGCCTCTGCGTCATCGTTTCTAAAGTCCTCCGTTTTGACCCGTCCAGACTAAAACGCCCTCCGGAGATTCAAAACGAAAAACGGGTCGGCAGCGTTTCTAAACTTCTCCGTTTTGGGTCTCCGTTTTTGCCGTTTTAGTGTGGACGGGAGGTGCAAAGGTAGCAAAAGGTATCCGTTTTTAAACGAAAACGCAGTAGTGTGGACGGGGCCTAAATTGGATCCAAAATTCTAAATTGGACAAAACAATCATTGAGATGATTCTAAATTGGATCCAAAATTCTAAATTGGACCCAACAATAATTGAAATGATTCAAAATTAGATCCAAAATTCTAAATTTGATCCAACAATCATTAAGATGATTCGGAATTGGATCAAATTCTAAATTGGCTCCAACGATCATTGAGATGATTCAGAATTTGGTCCAAAATTCTAAATTGGACCCAACAATCATTGAAATAATTCGAAATTAGATCCAAAATTCTAAATTGGATCCAACAATCATTGAGATGATTCTAAATTGGATCCAAAATTCTAAATTGGACCCAACAATCATTGAAATTATTCGAAATTAGATCCAAAATTCTAAATTGGACCCAACAACCATTGAAATCATTCGAAATTAGATCCAAAATTCTAAATTGGATCCAACAATCATTGAGATGTTTCTAAATTGGATCCAAAATTCTAAATTGGACAAAACAATCATTGAGATGATTCTAAATTGGATCCAAAATTCTAAATTGGACCCAACAATCATTGAGATGATTCGAAATTAGATCCAAAATTCTAAATTGGACTCAACAATCATTGAAATAATTCTAAATTAGATCCAAAATTCTAAATTGGATCCAACAATCATTGAGATGTTTCTAAATTGGATCCAAAATTCTAAATTGGACAAAACAATCATTGAAATGATTCTAAATTGGATCCAAAATTCTAAATTGGACCCAACAATAATTGAAATTATTCGAAATTAGATCCAAAATTCTAAATTGGACCCAACAATAATTGAAATGATTCTAAATTGGATCCAAAATTCTAAATTGGACCCAACAATCACTGAGATGATTCGAAATTGGATCCAAAATTCTAAATTGTATCTAACAATCATTGAGATGATTCAAAATTGGATCAAATTTGAAACTGGATCCAACAATCATTGAGATGATTTGAAATTGGATCCAACAACAGTCATTGAGACATTTTCAACTGAGTTTGTTTAAAATTGCACAACTAAAACAAATTATGGCATTTAATAAAACCTGCTGTGTGGGGTTCTCCTGTCTGATTAGCTCATTTGTAATAATCTGTGTAGTTTATAGACTCATTTCCTTTTGCTAACACACACTTGTTTGTCTTCTATAATGTGCCATAAAACTGAACTCTAGTCCATAAAACAATCAGCAGGAGAAAACATGGATAGATTACAAATAATTACGCTTTTCTCTCACAATGCATGCAATATTTACTCAATATTTATTTATAAAGCATTTTCAAACCATAAGAATGGATCAAATTGACTTTGTTTCCATGGGAATCGAACCCATGACCTTAAGCTCTATTTCGGCATGACCTCACTTGAGTTATAAACCTTCTAAGAGTGAATGAGTTTCACACGTCAGATGGCAGATCTGTTTACCTACGTGCCTTTCTGCCAGTTCTAATGAGCCTAACGGATTAAGATCCTCACCTCTACCTGTCCATGCGTGTGCATCTATTTCTCCTCCTGTTGACGCAGTCTGGTGTTTCCCGATAGGGATCTGACGTGTCTTGGGACTCAGTCTGGCCCTTATAAAGAGGTCCACTCGAGCATCCATGCATTGATCTCATCAGTCAAGCAGTGCTTGAAGACTTCTCATCTCCATCTGAGAGAACATGGAGCCCATCAGCCACACCGTGAGCGTCCCAGACTCGGTTTATCCCCGCAGGCCGATGCGTGTGGTCCCGAGAGGAGCCTCCTCTCATTTTGTCGGGAGCACCATTGTGATTCTGTCCTCTTACGCCGTGGCGACGTTGGCAATGAACTGCGGCAAAAAGATCCAGGAGGAGCGTCTGAAACCATCTGAAAACTGATGCCGAGTGCCTCATCAAGAGCTGCTGCTATTTGATACGGACGTGCTCCTTGGAGAGACTTTCTTCAATAAAACGATGTGCAGAACGTTCCAGTCCTCAAGGACTCGGGTTGATAAATCTATGAAACTTTGTTGTGATGCTTTTCTCTACGATTCTGCTGAATCACGAAGCCAAGAACAGAGAAACAGACCATTATCTCTGCATCGGCTGTCATATGAGTCCACGAGAGGACGAGACTCTGGAACAAATGAACCAAAATGAGGCCTATGGGACCAGATTTTACAGTTCTTTTTACTGAAATGTTTTTTAAAGCCACTTGTTATCACTTGTTTGTATTTGTTTCATTCTAATAGTGAAGCAGAGAAATACGCTGATAGTTTTGTAAAAAATCAAGTGTGATTTGTTCATGTCAATGTGCTGAAATCATTAAAATGTTTTAATACATTGTGTTAAAAGAGCTTGTTGAACCTTACTTTATTGGTAATGCACTTCATCCCAGCTAACAATTTTTGGTTCCCATAACGTTAGTTTTTGGTACCCAGAACATTCTCAGAATGTTAGTTTATGGTTCCCAGAACGTTATTTTTTATGGTAACCACCCAGCAACGTTCTGGGAACGTTATTTTATTGTTACATAAAAATAAAACCAAAAAAGAACGTTCCCCTAACGTAAGTATTTGGTTCCCCAAAAAATAACCAAAAAATAACATTAGGGGAACGTTCTGTGTTAACTGGGATAGAGCAGATGATATTTTTTAACATGAATAGCAGATCAACCTTCACATATCCAAACATTACTTATAGTGTGCAGAAGTCTTCAGTAAATGCGGTAATGTAATAAGCATGATTCATTTCCACTCTACACATTTTTTTCACCAGTGTAGTTACCTTGAGAATAAAAAGTCATTTAAAAACTAGATTTGTTTACATATTCTAAATGGTATTTATATGAGCAAAACTCACCACCACAGCACAGGCCCGTTCACACCAAGGATGTGTCCACCACTAGATGGGATGGAGCGCTTCTGTTCGGCTGAATGTCAGTCCTGCCAGCAGAAAACAACAGGCTGTTTTACATTAATCAGATGAAGTGAAACACTATGCAATGCAGAAACAATCGTTTGAAATGAAGGAACGTCTGAGCCTTCGAGTCAGAGACCTTTCGCTAAAAGGAGCTTCGAAGACAAGCTTTTTTAATGGATATCAGTGGTGGAGAGTTATAAGCTAAATGAACTACTTTTGTGAGGAAATTGGTTATTACTTAATGAATTCACAGCTTGTCTGCAATTTTTTTTGGCATTAAATATTTACTTTTGAGTCAGGTTTATTTGGAGTTTATGTAACGTAGGCCAGTAAGAGCTGTGCATGTAAACCTCACTCCCCTGGCCTCAAGAGACGTGCTAATGACTGATGCTAGCGGCTGTGGTCTTTGTTAGCGCGCTTGCCTCCCACGCTGGAGACCCCTGTTCGAGTCCTGCTTGGAGCGGGTCGAGAAGGACTGGTTACATTTGGTGCCGTGACCCGGATGAGAGTCAGTTTAGGGGGTGACTGTAACGTAGGCCAGTAAGAGCTGTGTGTGTAAACCTCACTCCCTTGGTCTCAAGAGGTGCGCTAGCGACTGACGCTAGCGGCTGCTGTCTTTAGCCTCCTTGTTAGCGCCTGTTTCCCACGCCAGAGACCCCCGTTAAAATCCGCTCTGAGTGGGTCGAGAAGGACCGGTTACATTTACAATGAAAAAATTGCTATTTCACTGTACGACACTACTTGTTCATTTCTATGATTTATTTCTCTGCTATTTCTCAGTTGTTAAACCATTACACTTTCCTTAATGGTATCTCACTATAATAAGAACCTCTCTACTTTGAGTAGACTTTCTCATTATAGGCCATTAGTTAACAAAACCACACAGTTTAAACTCCTTTAAGTACCATAGTTGTGAGTGACGGTATCAGATGGTAACCATTGTACTTTGATATATATCATGATACAGAATGATTATCATATCCATATGCCATTTATGTATTCATAGAGTACATTAAGGTACTTCCAAGAATACCATGGTATTACCCTCCAAAATTGATATGTGTTTGATATTGAAACAGAAAATTGTGGGCCAGATACATCTAGCTAGGCTATCTGAGGCTGGGCTAAATTGCGTCCAATTCACCCTTCGCCGGGAGTTTGACTGACAGGTGATCTGACCAATCAGAACGCAGAAACCAACATTTTTCTGACTAACAAACCAGACAGGTGAGTTAGTAGATTAATGTTGGTGGACTTTAACTTGAAGAATGGTGTGTATTGACATCTTGCCATGGTCGAAACAACATACCTTCTGATGTTCATTCATGTTTTTTCATGCTATGACCAGTAGTAAAGAGGAAGAGATGATCAGTTCATGTGCCTCTTGAACTGAGGCGTTACAACGATCAGTCACGACACATTATAGAGCCACAAAACGGTATGAATTTCTTAAAAAAATAACAAATAAATTAAAGCTAAGACTGTTTCATATCAATCTCGTCTGTTGGCGCGTTGTCAGTGTCCTCTCTGCTCCGCGATTTATTTTTTACCATGGCTTGTCGGACGTAGCAACAGTAACTAAGGGGGGCGGGTCTTTTGGTCCGTACGAGTGAAACCAGCTAGTGGAACTGGTGGAACAAATTCAGTGCAATTAGCGGCGGTCTTTTGGTCGTATTGTGGGTGACCTCTCCAGGAACGAACACAACAACGGCTCATCCATGAATAGCTTTGACACAAAGGATTATTATTCCAGCTCAGATGACCAAAGGCTAATAGCTTCTGTCTGCTGTCCTCAGCCCCAAAATAAAACACTTGAGCGAGCGTCGAGAGACCTGCGGCCCCTGCTTACGAAACTGTCTGTATCATTATGAATCACTCTGACAGGTCTTAACTACATGACATGAGTGAAAACATACATGCCATCTGAAACAACTTCCGACGGTAAACCCCCGTTGGAAGAAGCCAGAGTGTTTCAGACTGAATCCTCTACAGCTCTGTAACTAGGGCACAGTGTTTTCGTTTGGGGCCAAAAACGTCTTAAAGCGGCGCACGGAGGTGGGATTATTCCAGAAGGAAGATTAGAGAAGGAATAACCAGCAAAACAAGCCTCCAGTGCCTGCCTGCTGAGAGAAATGATCATCTCTAATGTGAAGGCCATGATTATAGCATCTGTTTACTGCAAATGGCTTCTTCTTGGTATCATATATATCAAACATATCAGTCAAGCAGATTAAATGGCTGATATTTGACCATTTTGAGCCACTTTTAGATATGCATTATGTATTAGTGTTATTTTAGTATCATTGAGATATTATGAGGCTTTAGTTTTTTGGTAACACTTTACAATAAGATTCATTAGTTAACATTAGTAGCTACCATTAACATGAACTAAGAATGAACAATACATCTTCAGCATTTATTTTCAACATTTATTAATACATGATTAAAATCAAAGGTTGTATTTGTTAACAGATTAATAAATACTGTAACAAATGCATTGCTCATTGTTAGTTCATGTCAGTAAATACATTAACTAATGAACCGTATTGTAAAGTGTAAAAGTAGTGTTCATTTAATTTGTCTGTGCGTTATGTTAAACTTTATGTACTTCACACATTGAAGTTCAGCAGTTTACTCGTAGTTTATTGCAGAAGTTTAGATCAACCAATGAGACTTTACCATGTGAGAAACAGCATATAATACGTTCATGTTGACATAGACGTAGGCCTACTTGCAACGGAACAAGAAGCTTAGGTGTCCCAATTCTCCCAATGTCCCAGATTATCCTAATTCACCCTGGATTCACCTCATGTAATATACGAGACAGGTTTTGGGGAAAACAAAACATGTGCAGGTGACTCAGTGGCACATGATGAGAGGCAATTAGAAACAAGGTCACATGAAATAAAGCCACATTACCTATTATTATTATTATTATTATTATTATTAGAATGTATGATCAAAGTGGCTTTGTTTATGTCTATGTCTTTTTATAGTCTTATTGCTTTTATTATTTTCCTTTGATAACTGCACTCAACAAGAACAAACTAATGGTAAATGCGTGTGTGCGCGCGTGCGTGCGTGCGTGTGTGTGTGTGTGAGAGAGAGAGAGAGAGAGAGAGAGAGAGAGAGAGAGAGAGAGAGAGAGAGGGAGGGGCGTTGTCATCGAGATGTCCTTCGACTATAGCTCGGGGAAAAGAGTGAGAGAGCAGATCAAACCGGAGAGCATCAGAACAGCCACTGGACGCAGCAATATCAGGTATGAAGGAGTTTTATGGACATATTAACAGTCATTTTGTGTTTTAGAAGATTTTAACTCTGACGTGAGGTGTTTACTGTGTACAGTTTGAGTAGATCAGTCTGTGTAATTCTTCATCCTCTTATGCAGGACTGCACGACACAGTTAAAGGACATTCATATGAACAGCACAATTAATCATGATGTTGTCTTTTATGATTTATTTTCCTCTTATGATGAGCTGTGAAAACTTTGGGTTGAACTGAACCTGTTCATTACTTTGATATATCAAACTGAAAGTTTCTGTAGGTTGTGAACAGTGCATCAAGATTTAACCTATATATAAACTCAAGTGTATTTTGTAATTTAGAATGAATTTATTGTATTATTTTTTATTTTATTTGGGAATATTCTATTTTATGTTTTTAATGAGTTATTTGATTTCAGTTTTTATTTGGGAATATATATTTAATTTATTATATTATTATTATTATTATTTTGGAATATATATATGATGTTTTAATGTAGCCTATTATTTGATTTCAGTTTTTATTTGGGAATATATTTTTATTTTAGTTACATTATTTTTATATTATTTCTAATTTGGGAATATATATTTAATTTTTTACTTAAAAAAAAAAAATTCATCACGTTAGGATTGATTCGTTAGGAAATTCCTCTTGAATTGGTTGAGGATTTCAGACAGATAAAAAATAAACACATCAAATAACCAGTGATTAACTGAGCTGATCTGTTTATATTTTTATAAGTGATTGTGAAGCGTTATATAATTCGTCACAGAATATGAATTAATGAATGCAAATGTGAATCAAAGTTTCATTTTCTGAAGCATCATAATGTTAGTTGATGAAAGTCATAATAAAGTGTTTCCCATCCCAGATTATTTCTTACAGTTGAAAGACAAACGCAGGTGAAAATGGGCGTGTCCAGAGTTCTGCTCGGCCTCGCCTGCCTCGTTCTATTGGCTGCTGCTGTGATGAGTCACGAGGGGGCGTGTCTTAAGGACGGGAGACACAAAGCCACTCCCAGTCCTGAGCCCCGTCTGAAGGACTGCTCGCTCTACACAGAGAGTGTGTGCACACACTTTATAGTCCTCTCACAATCACAATCACAATCACGCAGTTGATTCAAAACTGGTCTAGATCAGTTCATTAAAAACTTAAGATTCATTTTACCATCCAGTTGGGACTGTATTGTTTGTAGTTTGTCTCAGGTTGTTAATGTTTGTGTCTCTGTTCAGATTCATGTTGTTCTGAGACAGATGTCCAGGATCTCTCCGGCTCTGTGGACAACTCTCCCTGGGATAAGTGTGGTCTTCTCAGCCCTCTGTAAGATTATATTCATTCCCTAAATAGATATGAATCATATTTACACTGTAAAATCTGGAAATTGATTGATTCAGTCAGATATGATTTGTTAACTGCTTTTAGCAGGTGATAATAGTTTTTTTTGTGTGTGTGTGTGTGAAGGATGATGCACAATATGTAAACAAGATTTAATAATAATTTTTAAATGAATTTGGCAGAATTTCCTTTCTCAATTCTCATGTTGAAGTAGGCTATTTCCTATTAAACCAGGAAGTTGTGATTGAACATGTTACAGGGTTTGTCCTTTTTTAGACTCTAGATGGCAGTAGGTATTTGTATGTTTGTTTGGTTGATGTATTTACTGTAGTTAGATAATTAGTTAATTATTTAAATATTTATTATTATTATTATTTAAAAAAGTTATTTTTAATCCAGGTTTGTTTGTTTATAATTCATGTTTATTTATATATTTTTATATTTATTTTTAATCCAGGTTTGTTTGTTTATAATTCATTTTTATTTATTCATTTATATATTTAGTTAGTTATTTTTAATCCAGGTTTGTTTGTTTATAATTCAAGTTTATTTATTTTGAATTCATTTTTATCTATTTATTTATTTTTCGTGTGGTTTTTGTGCCTGTGAAGTTTTGTGTAAATGCTCATTATTGTTTTACTGAATGTGTTTGTGAAGTACCATCTCTTTTTCTTCAACTAAAAAAGAATATGTATGTATATATAACAGTCTCTCTCTCTCTCTCTGTCTGTAGCTGCGAGTCCTTCCTGAAGCGCGCGGTGTGTTTTTATCGCTGCTCTCCTGATGCTGCTCGCTGGCCACACCCACATCATGACTCCTCCCTGAAGGCGGTGCCTCTGTGCCACAGCTTCTGCAGAGACTGGTGAGGGCCCTCCCACTCATGCTCACAAACTGTGTTCAGGTCCAAAGCCATAACCTTTTGTGATGCGCTGTTGGTAATATCATGACCAGAGATGTCACTGTTGCAGGTACGAGGCCTGTAAACTGGACCTGACGTGTGCCCGAGACTGGGCCACCGACCCAAGAGGACAGAACTGCACCGGCGGCTGTGTGTCTTACCAACAGGTAACATCATACCAAACATAATACATCAAACTCACTACTAGATCTGTACATTTCTGAAGAAAATGTGATATTCATCTGGGCAAAACTCATTGATGTGTGTTTTGGGTGGTTGCCAGGGGGTTGCTATGCAATTGCTAAGGTTTTTTAAATGTTTTTACTGTGTTTCTAAAGTGTTTTCAGTGGTTTTTGGCACATTGCTGTGTGTTTTGGGTGGTTGCCAGGGGGTTGCTATGCAGTTGCTGAGGTTTGTTGATATTTTTAGTGTGTTGCTAAAGTGTTTTTAGTGGGTTTTGACACACTGATGTGTGTTTTGGGTGGTTGCCAGAGTGTTGTTATGCAATTCCTCATGTTTTTTAAAGGTTTTTAGTGTGTTTCTAAAGTGTTTTAGTGACACATTGCTGTGTGTTTTGGGTGGTTGCCAGGGTGTTTTTATGCAATTGCTAAGGTTTTTTAAAATGTTTTAGTGGGTTTTGGCACATTGCTGTGTGTTTTGGGTGGTTGCTATGCAATTGCTATGCAATTGCTAATGTTTTTTTTGTTTTATGTTTTCAGTGTGTTGCTAAAGTGTTTTTAGTGGGTTTTGGCTCATTGCTTGCAATGTGTTCCTGGGGCATTGTGGGAGGTTGCCAGGGTATTTCTATGCAGTTACTATTTTGCTAAGAGGTTGTGAATGTTAAGGTGTTCTGAGTAGTTTTTGTCACATTGCTATGTACTGTATTGCTATGGTGTTGTGGGTGGTTGCCAGGGTGGTGCTATGTAGATTTATTAAAGCAGCACTCAGTAGCTTCGGGATTTCTTCGCTGTATTCTCGCTTTTTGCTCGCAGGTTTCTCTCTAGAGCTCCCCCACAGCTTCGGAATAGATATTTGACAACACTGTTGTAAAAACTCTTTGGTGATTCTCAGACACCAGAGGCTAGTAGATCAACGACATCAAAGCAGATGGGACATTCTTTAAAACGTCTTCTTCCTTCGGGTTCGGACAGCGTGAGGGAGCGCAATAATGACAGTATTTGAGCAGATTTCTTTTGGCCGTAAAGCAATTGTTTACATCGCGAGACCTGATATCACGCGATACTTCCTGCCGCGGCTGCCGGCGACCCGCCGTCTCAAAGTTGCAAGTGCGAATTTTCCGCTCAAGGGCACCAGGGGGGTGCGAAACGACCACCATTCAACCCGAAATTAGTAATATAACCATTCCAATGACTCCGAAGCTGTTCAGTTAAGGTAAAAAAGTTACTTAGTTCACCTTTAATGTGATGAATGGTAATGTGTTGCTAAGTGGTTGATGTGTTAAACTTTGGCACATTGCTATGTGTACCTAGGGTGTTTGCCAGGTTATTGCTATGCAGTTGTTAAGAAGTTGATAATGTGTTCTAAAGGAGTTTTGCACATTGCCATGAGTTGTGGTTGGTTGACAGGGTGTTGCTATGCAGATGCAAAATTTTAGGTGTGTTTCTTAGTGGTTGCCATGGTGTTGCAAGGACTTTTTAATATTTGTATTGTGTCCCTAAGTTGTTGCTGAAGTGTTTTGAGAACATTTGAAACATTGCTGTATTGCTATGATGTTGTACGTGATTGCCAGCATGTTGCTATGCAGTTGCTAAGGTCTTCTGAATAATTTTTTAGTATGTTGTTAAGTGGTTGCTTAGGTGCTCTGAATAGTTGTAGCACATTGCTATGTATTGCTATTGCATTATTGGTGGTTGCCAGGGTGTTGTTGCTAAGTTTATTATGTTAGAGTGTGTTGCTAGGAGGTTGTTAAGGTGTTCTGAGGATGTTTGACACATTGCTGTATACATACAACCGGCGTAGCGTCATAGAACGTCTCTGAAAAGGTTCACGCCCACTTTTAGGGGAAAACAAACCGGCGAGCGCCATACACAGTATCGGAGTGAGGACGTGTACTAACCCTTACAAACATGTAATTTTTATTTAAACATTTTTTTTTCACACAATAGGCTACCCCTATTATGTATTTGTATTTAATTAAAATTTTCCACACAGTATTTTGTATTTTTATTTTATTTTAAATACATTTCCATGTATTTATGCCCATCTCTGCTGCAATTATCATCAATATCTTGCTGTTATGAAAATATATCATGAATTACGGATGATGCTATCGAAAGCTAAATCAGGCTAGTTGTATGGCTGGACAGAAAAGTGCACTCAGTAGCTACTCTAAATATAAAGACATAATATTATACATTTAAAGATGTTTACTTCTTAAAACCGAAGTAAAATCATTCACTGGCTACCTAGTGACTCGATGAGGTACGAGTAAATGTCCGGGTAAGACACTTCTGGCCACTGGGTGGGGTTGTTAGACCAATTTGACGCTGGTAGGGACATGTTTTTAAGTTGCCCAAATTAAGTTTATAAATGTATCGTTCACACTCTATGGAAGACAGGGTGGACATATAATTACTCGACATATTTCATCTAAGTGATTTCTGAAGTTATACACGTCTGCCGGCTGTGTACGGACGTTGTTTTGTGCCGCTATTTTGTATTGAAGTCTATGGGAAGTCTGGTTTGTTTTCCCCTAAAAAGGGGCGGTTACGAAATTTACAGTTAAGTTCCCGGATGTGCCGGTTGTATGTATTGGCATGATATTGGCATGCAGTTGTTAAAAAGTTCTGAAGAGTTTTTTACAAGAGTTGCTATGTGGTTGTTTAGGTGTTCTGTTACTAGGGTGCTCTGGGTAGTTGCCAGGGTTTTGCTGTGTGGTTGGTAAGGAATCATTCATGTCTGGGGCTTTTGTGTTGAGCTTTAATTACACAGAGGGATAGTTTTAACCTAATCTCCAAATTGGGACTCAACAGGGCAAGAGAAATAATGAGGTTTGTTCACATCACTAGCCACGCGGCCCTTCAAATTTCGCAAATTGAAATTGCGCATTGAAAATACGGCCGATGGAAATACGTCAATTTCGCAAAAACTCCCATATATCACAAAACAGTTTTTTACGCTTGCATGAGGTGTTTTTCAGGCAATTTGAAAAAGGAATATTTCGCTAAACTGCAATGGAAACAGTTTTTACGCATTTACAGGTCACCTGACGTAGATGGAGCGGTATGTTTGGACAGAAGACGAGACAGAGTTCTTCATTAAACTCATAAAAGACAAAAGTGTTACAGGAATACTAGACTCTAAACAACAAGGAAATGCCACAATCAAGACCATTGAAGCAGATATGAGGGAGAAATACCCAGAAACACCTCATATGTGCCGCTCCAAAGTATAAGGGGTTTTCCTTGCCATTAATGGTTGGATAACACGCCTACGTCTCCTTCCATTAAAAATAATTGGCTAGTGCGGTGGCTGGGATATATGTAAACCCATACCAACATCGGTTGCCATAATTATTGGAATGACTTATCGCAAGAGGAAAAAATTACGTTTCCGTCGCAAAACATCAGTTAATGGAAACGCCATCATTTCGCAATAGTTTTTTATCAACATTTACAAAATAGCGCAAAAGTTTTGCGCAGATCTGTAATGGAAACGCGTCTACTGTCTGATACAAACATCACTACAGAGGTTTCCCACATAGCAATTTTTTTCTGGACCAGCTCCGGTCCACAAAGCCCCTTTTTTACATGGCCCACATACTGCAAAGAATGACGGCCCTGGAGTGGCCAAGTACCTGGCCCGAGTCTCAGGCAATTACTAACCCATAACTGGTCCTGGCACTGGGCATGAATAGGTTTTAGTGTTGGTACCGATTTTCAGTCTTAAGTAAACCAGAAACGGTTGTGTATGCTGTGATACTCTGAAAGATTTTATTAAATCATTATGCAGAAAATGTTTTGACAGGATCATGTAGACTCACACAGACATCAATAATCGGAGTATGAATCTCAACAATATATATATATATATATATATATATATATATATATTCAGATCAATTCTGAACATCACAAAACAAGCTACTAAAGTCACAAAAAGCTTTGTTGATTGTCACCATTGTTGAGATTTGTATGTTGATTCTTTATGTTTCTGTGCTCCTGATGCCACAATACCACAAGGCTACAGTTAACCATGTGAAATGAACTGTCATTGTACTCAGAGATGTGTATCAGTGACACAAAAGCAGCAAAATAAATACTAATGTTAAAAACGTAAGGGTCAAGAGCCCAACTAAAGCAAACACTGATCATCATAATGGCGACTTCACCATTTATTGAAGAATTATTTTTGTACAATAAGTCTTCAACACCTAAACCTCTCAATAAGAACTGAAGTATGAAATAAATAGTCAAACTGGATTGTAATAAGTGAATATGCTGAGATCTTGAGAGATCTGTCAGTGTTTAATGTTCTGTTGCTCCCAGTCATTTGAATTAATTCAGGAAATACCTGTAAAATAACAGTGTTTTTCTGTAAAAAACATTTAAGGAAATTACTTTTTTTTTGCACTTTATTTAAAACAGAATATTTTACTTTAATTTTAAGGAGATAAATATCCACAACAGGAATAAAATACGGTGTATTTTATGACAGCATATTCATAAAATGATGCCCCTTGATTAACAAAATTACTGAAATATTGCATGATTATGGTTAAACGATCACAGAAATTGTTATCAATTTAGTATTTCAAACTGTAGTATTGTTAAAAATTAACCTTTTAAATGCTAAGTCATAACAGATGAAACATTATCATTTCAAATGAAGTAAATTGTCAATCAGTGAAGTCAGCTGCATTAAAGTGCACTTAATTGGCCCAAGGTCACAATCCTGATTTAGAGCAGATGATCACTGGATTGATCTGAGACACACACTCCTCCCACCAAAAATCGCCCTCATGTTGTTTGCCGTGATCATGCTTTGCCGTGATCATGCTTTGCCATCATTGCCACACATGGCCCAGCTCTGGCTGACAGGAGACATGCCATTGCCAGCGTGAGGACACATTGGGGCCAAGATCACTTGCTATGTGGGTTGTTCACATCATCGTCAGAACTGGATAGAGTATGTGACTTCAGGCATGGACACAGCTGGAACGTCTTTGGAAAACACACACACACACACACACACACACACACACACACACACACACACACAGTGAACGTGTCAGTTCATGTCACATTTCCTCACCACTGACATGCTGTACATGTGAAAAGAGAGAGAGATGTGAATCAGTGCAACGGGCCTTTCGTACAGTCAGTTTCAATGCTGAATGTGGTTGATATAATCTAATTTGTTGTTTCAACATTGATTCAACATTGCAACAGTGTATGATGCAACATTTAATGGTTGTAAAAAGATTACAAAATACTTATAAATTAAAATGAACACTGAATTTTAATATCAATGTTAATTTTATTCAAAACATATTCAACTGTGATCTTTGACACACTTATAAATAAACAATGAATTATTTATTTGGTGAATGGAGTTGTCCAGTAATACCAAGATAAAGCAAGCAAGTGTTTGGCTGGTCATGTGATCCCAACATGATTTTTAATGTTAAACAGACTTTTCTGTCATTCACTTCTTTAGGGGTAAAATATGTTTAATGAGGTTTAACAGTGACTTGATTTAATCATGATGAATTCACTGGATGGTGAAAGTGTCTCTCTATGAAGGTGCTTGATGAATCAGAGAGATAAAGCCGGATGTCGTCCGGAAATGAAAGTCGTTTCGGAAGTGGAAGTTATGATTTTCATAAAAGATTATATCTTTTTGTTTCCGCAGCATAGTGTGCAGTGATGAATCATTGCCAATAAGAGCAGGAACGTGAATTAAGACAGTAAATCGAGTCATAGTTGATCCCATGTTGGTTTTACGATCACTGTGTTTCTGTGGAAATGCCGCTGGCAGTAAAAATTCATAATCAACACAATCATCATCACATGTGCATAACCATGAGTGACAGAGAAACACACACACACTTCACATGTTCTTCTGAGGGGTGAAAATCACAGCCAATAATGAGATAGAGAAAGCAGAGGAGGTGTGTGTGTGTGTGTGTGTTCTACTTTGTGGAATCATTAAAGCTGATGTGCGACTTTAACGACGGATAATGTTAGCAGCGGATCTGAAATGTTTTATCGTCATTACACATAATATTTTTGATGCTACATGGATGGTAAAATCCCTCATAACTGCAGCTGTGCTCTTCACATTGCTTTAGTAATTAAATTACCCAGTTGAATAACTAGCAGTCTGAAGAACTATTAAGGTTGATTTTGGTTGTAGGTTCTGCTGTTAATGTATATTTACTGCTAGTTTTTTATGTTTTAAAAATGCACAATACCAAGCAATTACACACTGCATTCTCAGCATTGCCACAAGGGGTCACTATTGCAGCATTAGCTTGAGTCTTCTTCTACAGTCAGTTTTCTCATTGGATCAAACCAAAGACTTTATATATACAAAGACTATGCACACATTGCACTCATGTTACTATGAATGGGAGAAAGTGAAACAAGCAATATGGCGGAATAAGTCCCGCTTCTAAAAATAAGAGCCACGAAAGTGATCGTGTCACAGCTTAAGATGCGCGCTTAGGACTGCACATGAAAAATAAGACCTTTTTACCACTATTTGAGTGGTAAAAACCTTACCTGCTGCTTTAGAGAATTAGATGTTTCCCCATTCGAAGAAATAGGAGCTGCACTACGACTGAAATAGCTGCTCGAGAGGCATTTCAAAGATGGCCGCCGAGTGAAATGACTTGCCTTAACCCTCTGGTGCTCTTCGCGTGTCGATATTTTAGTTCCATAATGTTTTTTATTTAATATTTTGTGTTGTTTGGGGATTTTATGGTACTAAATTATATTTACGCTGTATTTATCATTTATAATATAATTTGAATGCTAGAATACAGAATTTTACGTTTATTGTTATGAATAATGATAATATTCTCAATTTTTATATGAAATACATATTTTCAAAAACATGTTTTACTCTAACACTGAGAAAGTTAAAGCCACAAATCTAAACAAGTCGAAGTTCAAAATTTGAGGTTGATATCTCAAAAAATTAGCTTTCAGTCAGATTTTGTTTGGCTGCAGTACCAAACTCTTCCACTAGATGAAATTCGCCTCCCATTCATTTCCAATGCACCCATTTTTGACCGCGAGGAGCACAAATGTGACTTTTTTTCCCCCAGACCATTTAACCTGCTTTTGGGACATTTTGTCCAATTTTTGGACATTTTTTTTTTGTGTGTGTTCACATAACACATAGCAAGTGCTAAAACCTTTACCGTACCATAAAGTTTCGTACCATCCCAATGAAGTAAAAAAATTAAAAACGTAACTTTTTAGATCAAAAATGAACAGTTGTTCGTTTGCGTACTTGTAAGCATGTTCTGATCATCCATGCATCTGTGTTTGTTGATCAGATGTATCAGCACGGGCGAGACCTCTGCGAGAGTCTTTGGGGAGACGCCTTTATGACGGTTGAAGACGACCCCGGGGAAGAAGACGGCGTCGAAGGCCTTAGCTGCGGCTGTCTGACTCTCAGCCCCTCAGATCGAGAGGTGATCGCGGCCCTGAGGGTTCAGGAAGGAGACCCCGAAGAACTGGACACCACCAAGAGCGGCCTGCCCCAGTACAGAGCGCCCTGCCCCCCTGCGCAGCCTCAGACACGCAGCGCCACAGCGCCACCACAGGCCCGGAGGAGCAACACTGTCCTGCGCAAACGCTCCGTTCTGGCCACCGATATGGAAGGCAGCGGAAGCGGCTTCTAGAACATTTGTGTTCTAGATCTGCTGAATGTTTGTTATCAAGTGTTCTGTTTTTATCTTATCGGTTGAATTTAAAGTAAACAAATGCTTTCTACCGTAATTCTATTGTCTATTTAACACAGTTGACAAAACAATCCTGGATAGACTTAAACTAGTTCTGTAAATTTAAATTCTGCTTATTTTAACCTGCTAAAGGTGCATTGTGTAATATTTAGGAGGATCTGTTAACAGAAATGCAATATCATATACATAACTATGTTTTCAGTGGTGTATAAAGACCTTACATAATGAACCGATATGTTTTTATTACCTTAGATTGAGCCATTTCTATCTACACACACCTCGGGTCCCCTTACAGTGAAATGCGCCGTCATGTTTCTACAGGAGCCCTAAACGGACAAAAACGTTTTGTCACTATTTTGTTCTTCGTGCAAAGAAGCTAAAGCTAAAGTCAGCGAATAAAACACTGACACAATGATGAACAAGTAACAATAATATTCGCAGTAACATATCGTTTTACTGAATAATTAAGTAAACCTAATTTGTTAATTTATCTTTGTAAAGAAACCTCATTGCTGAACTGGCTACTCTCTGCTGTCTCTTCCTGTTCACTTCCTGTCAGCCACCGTAACTTCTGTTGGGTGCAATTCACAACCTCACCACTAGATGCCGCTAAAATGACACACTGCACCTTTAAAGGCAAGTTGAATTTAGGTCTGAATCTTATTGAATATTTGGTAATACTTTACAATAAGGTTTAACTAAACGAATAATGAACAATACTTCTATGGCATTTATTAATCTTAGCTAATGTTAATCTCAGCATTTACTAATGCATTTTTAAAATCAAAAGTTGTGTCTGGTAACATTAGTTAATGATCTAACCCCAACATGAACAAACAATGAATAACTATTTTTATTAGCTAACATTTAACAAAGATTAATAAATGCTGTATAAAATATAAAATATGACAAATTACATCAGGAATATGGGTTGTGAATCTTGTTTTATGTTGAGTTGAACTATTCAGTGTGTTTTTGTATTTGCCCACTGCATGAAACTACATCATTTACAAATATTATTATGGCATTTTTGTCTCAGTTTAGACTTTGTCTAAATGTTGCTATGGTCGCTTGTTTCTACAACTGGGATATTTCATGATAATCACAACATGTGGAAGTATGGATGTCTCATTTCTGCTAACATCACATTATCATACATGCATATAGCCTAATCTTTACATTTCACACAGTCGTATGTGTAATTTATGTCTGTGTGTTTTGAGTAAATGACTTTATTAGTGAAAACACAGATATGATTCAGCTGTCATTTACTCGAAGTATTTATACTGACGTATATAAAAAATTATGCTGTAAAGAAAAACTGTGAGAGCGCTGTAAAGTCTGTTTGACTAGTTATGAACGAGTGTACTAGTTGACTGTTAAACAGTGAACGTGAGGACATTGTGTTATGTGTGTATGTAAACGGATGGTCAGTGTGAGCAGTTTGATGTTTCTGTATTATGTGGCTGCCTTGAGTAAACGTGTTTCTCTTCTGATCTTATATGTCTGTAATTCATAAATAAACTAAATTAAAAATGATCATTTTACATGTTTTTTAAAGCAGTTTAAACCCCTTTATTATCCTGTTTAGTGTAAAGTATTGTTATCAGTTAACCATGTGTTTATCTTGCCAAATTTATGCTACATTGAACTATTGAACTTAAATTATAGCATGACATTCATAATATGTCGTAAACAACGTGATTATGAGATATACCCCTGGTTTCACAGACAAGGCTTAAGCCTAGTCCCAGACTAAGTAACTATGTTTGAGCTATTTTAACTGAAAGCATATCTTAAAATATATCAGTGCCATTGTTTTTTTTTTCACTCAAGATGCACATCAGGTGCCTCATGTTTATAAAAGCTACTTAAATTGTCCTGATTGAATCCTGGCTTAATCTAAACCCTGTCTGTGAAACCAACATAAGTGTCCATGTCCTCATAGATTACAATTTGTAATTCAGAATTTTCTGAGAGCTTCGATTTGTACCACGTGACCACTGCAGATTAATTTTGGCCTTGATAGTGTTGCCATAGACACGCACAATTCCGAATCCGAGGACGCGAGTAGAACGTGTTGTCATCTGGTAATTACGGTAATTACGACAAAACAGGCTATATATTTGTTGTAGCCTACACTAATGTCT
Source organism: Rutilus rutilus (assembly GCF_951802725.1). Taxonomy (NCBI): domain Eukaryota; kingdom Metazoa; phylum Chordata; class Actinopteri; order Cypriniformes; family Leuciscidae; genus Rutilus; species Rutilus rutilus. Next base: position 25,591,719 of record NC_140209.1, read on the forward strand.
GTTATTCTGTTTAGGCCTATATTTGTCCCGTATCACTGTGTATGTAATGTGTGAAGCAGAATAGACCTTATTCACAGCAGTGCCATCTTTGACATAAATGTGTTTTTGGATTGTTCTGCCTTACGAAACACTGCAAAAATATCTTTACAAGAAATTTCAGTTGAAAAAAATGAGCTGTAGAAATGTATAAGTGATCTCGAAACTTTCTACAGCTTTCTACAGCTGATGCCACTGAAAACAAGGTAAGTTTATCCCTCACAGCCTCGCTTTCATACCTGTCATGGCGCTGCTCTGAATAAGGTCTGTCGTGTTTATTATTCATTAGCTAGGCCTATTCATCACTCAACCAATTTAACATAGCCTATTTTCTTCAAAACCATTTTGAATTGCTTTATGGCACTTGCAGCACTAGATGGCGACATGAACCCATTTTAAAGGGATAGTTCGGCCAAAAATGATATTTAAGCCATGATTTACTCACCCTCAAGCCGTTCGAGATGCAATCTTTTTTCAGACGAACACATTTTCAGTTATTTTAGAAAATGTCTTAGATCTTTCAGTGGGTATAATGTGAAGCTATGGGGTCCCACCTCCTTCAAGTCCCAAAATGTGCATGCATCCCCCTTCCAGGGGGATAAACGAAGGCCTTTTGAGGGTAATCCGTGCAGTTTTGTCGTAAAAATATACATTCTATGTAAATATACATTCGTCGTTCTACGTCACGACGCTTCCTATACTACGTCCTACGTCATACGCCAGCATCCATCTCCGTGAACGCGCGTCGACCGCTACCGGAAGCCAGTTATTTTCGTTTATAAAGTTTTAAATATGCATATTTTTACGACAAAACCGCACGGATTACCCTCAGAAGGCCTTCATTTATCCCCCTGGAGCCAGATGGATTACTTTTGTGAAGGATGCATGCACATTTTGGGACTTGAAGGAGGTGGACCCCATAGCTTCACATTCTAACCACTGAAAGATCTAAGACATTTTCTAAAATAACTGAAAATGTGTTCGTCTGAAAAAAGATTGACATATACATCTCGAACGGCTTGAGGGTGAGTAAATCATGGCTTAAATATCATTTTTGGCCGAACTATCCCTTTAAGGCGAAACACATTCATTGACCATGTGATGGTGTTTGATGCTGAATTCATGATCAGCTAACCCAGGCTTGACCTTTAGCGCCTTGTGACCCAATTTATGTAACCACAAAAACTCCCACGGATCACAAGGAAAACATCTGTTTTAGCCAAATAGTAGCTATATTTATGTCGGCAGTGTTGGTTTAGTATAGCATAATGGTATTTTTACAACATTAGCTAGTATTTAGTCATATTTTGAATACACCTACACACACATATTTAAGAAAAATGGTTCTGAACAGCACCAAATTAGGGTTCAGAATAGCAGAACCATTTTTGGTGCTAAATAGAACCCTTTATATAAGGTTCCATAAAGAACCATGCTTTGAAAGTGCTATATAGGACCTTAATGGGGTAATAAATAACCTTTTTAACAATATTTATTTTCATTCATATTAATATATAGTATCTTCATATTATTAATATTACTATTATTAATATTTTTTGTATAAATTATTTATTAATATAATTTGTTGCCTTCACTTGGGTTTTACTTTTCTTTTTTTCTTTTTTTTTTTAAACAGCATGTTGTGTCAATTAGGTACTTTCATTTTTTATTGACATGGCAGACTGTAGCAGAAATGACTGTGCTCTAACAACAGTTGTTTGCTGAATACATTAATAGGCTAAATAACAATTGACACTGAACACTATATGTAACGAAGACCAAGTTCCAGTGAAATATTTTCACAATCCCCTATGATGTCTTAACGTCCTTCATTATGTGTGTATTCTGAGTGGCAGTTTCTCTCTGCAGACGATGAGGTTATGATACGTGAAATACTGAAATACACAATTAAGTTTAGAGTTACATTGTGTCTCTTCCATTTGATTATGTACAAACAAATTTGTTCATGAAGTCCAAAATTAGCTAACAGGAAAAAGTGATAAAGTCATGGGATAGCTTTAATATTTTTTTGTGACTGGGTATGTTTAGGCATAAAGTCATAATTTAAAAATATCATAAATGTTATATCTCTGTTACTTACTTTGTGGAGAAGAGAAGATGAGTATCCTTAACTGAACAGAGCTGCTCACACAAACATGTTCTGTTAAACTAAAAACACAAAAAGACATGATTGTTAGGAAATTATCGTTACAATTTTTACAGTGAAATTTATAATTTATAGACATTTTAAGAAATAAATCATGTACCTGTTGAGAGTATGTTGACAGTCTGTGTAGAAACTGTAGTTGTACAGCTGAGCTCCAGAACATCAGTAATGATGAGATGGCTTTGACAGTTACAGATTTGAAAAACAAAAAGGCGGGAATAAAGAACCCTAAACTCTAACACAAAGAACCATTTCAGCATATAAAGGGTTCTTCAGGACGAGACGGTTCTTAATAGAACTGTTACTATATGTAAAGAACCTTTAAAGAACCATCTTTTTTAAGAGTAGCCTATATATATATATATACTCTAAAAAAAAAAGATGACATATATATATATGTGTGTGCTTGCTGGTTAAAAAGCAGCAAACCAATGATACTCGAGTACCTTATGCAACAGTCGTGTTGTGTCAGAGTCGGTGGGTGTTTGACGGAAAGTGTCACTCAATCTGAGCCTCAGCGTTCATCTATCAGTCTTGGAAAGGACAAGAAGGTATATTAATGAGATCGAAGGAGAGATTTACAGTGTGTGAGTGGGAGAGAGGAGATGAAATGTGCAAATCAGCGTGTGATGGAGGAGATGAGCCCACATTTTGTCGTCATCATCCGTCACTGATGTTTCTCCCTCTGTAGCCTACAGTCTGTCAGGCGTTAGAAAGCCTCTTCATGTAGAATAGAGGGGAAGTATGAAGAAGAAATGCTCCAGAAAGCTCTTCAGGCTAATCACGAAGGCGGAATAAAAATAACACGCGCTGTTCTGTTGAGAAACTTTGCTGAATGAGCTTTGACTCATTCATGAGTGCTGCACTTTTACAGGCCCTGTGAGCCATTCTTGTGCCAATTAAACTGGGGGAAAAGCGAAACGAGAGAGAAACAATCATATATTTAAATGGCGGACCGAGAAATAATGACAACTGCAGCACCAGTTTACCGTTTCTATTTAAAATTAGCAGCGTGTCGAAACAATGGAGAGTTTAACACCACAAGCGCTGAGGGACATTTATAGTATAGGCTAATGATCTTTCGGCGCTACAACCTCTAATATTTTTATCTAGAGGCAAAAGCGATTCATTCACGCGCTTACATTTCGTGCGAGTTGCTTCTCTCTCTCGCTAAAGACGCTAAAGCACCACATTATAAGAGCTCAAGGTGACGCCGTTATTTTAAAGTCCCCCAATAATTGTATCCCTTAAAACTCATCTTTGATCAGCGAACTTACATATTTAAATGTTTTTTTCCTTGAAAATAAATTCTTCATGTCTTAAAATAGCTTGAATGTAACTCTACACTCTTGCCTCATTGCGGTTCTATGAATATGCAAATTAGTTTGTGACGTCAGAAACACCAGCGATTTCAAACCGTGTCTTTGATTCACTGCAGTTTTAAGGAGAAAATACTCAGCAATGGTGTTGACTGATGAATTTGCAAATGGTTTGTCTTAAAGCATTATTAAAAAACACCACATAGACATTTAAATTACATTAAAAACTTGATTTTCAACACAGGGGGACTTTAACAACAGTAGCAAAAACACTGCGAGCAGTAACATAGATGGAAAAACACTGAAAAAAACCAACAATGCTGCAAATATAGTTATTTTTTATCTGTCATATTACATGACTCTTGTCATAAGACGTTTTTCCATCTACATTTAGCATTGTTAATCACGTTAAGAGCATTTCAAAATAAACATAATACCCCTGATATAAAGCATGATGAATCTAACTCGACTTATTATGACAACTAATTACAGGTTAACACATATACAAAAAAAAATGTAATGGTTTTGCAACTATTTGAGAGTCTTTTAGAGATCATGTCCCAAAAGCTTATTTTAAAGAATGATATGCTTAAGGACTACTCAAAATTGACTCCTATTAGCGAAATGTCAGCAAAACGGTCCATTGTCCATTACTAGTGTAGCGATGTTGTATAAAGCACAGGACATTTATTTTTAAACCAAGCTTTTTTATAATTTGTTAACGTGGCGAATCCGAGGAGAAATGTGTGTGTTAAATCTTTCGGCCTGGATCCCAACTGGATGGACTGGATTTCACACGCGAAAATTCGCTAAACAGATATTAATGTGACCACTCCTTTAAAGTCCCATGCACAGAAGGGCCTTTACCATGCAGCTTTGTATGGTGATTTCCACTGAAACAGGAAGCTATAAGGCTGGACATATTGAATGGCTCCTTCCCCTTTTCAAACAGCCAATAGCGTTAAGTTTACCTCACAGACTGCAAGTAGTACTTGACTGCACCATGGAAGCGAATCCGAGCGCTGATGATACGTTGGATTCAACAGTAGAAGTGTGAATAAATTCTACCCATTTCATTCATTATCAATGTACAGTTGAAAAAAGTAATAAAACTGGAGAGTTTGAGCAACCGAACTACAACCCATATTGCTCCGTGACATGTCAACGGTCGCTTTGACCAGGTGGTAATAATAGCACAGGGGGCGGAGCTTTAGATTCTAGAGAGCATTTGATTGGACAGAAGATGTGATGAGAAGAAGCTGAAGTCCGTTGTGATGTCATAAAAATCCCTGATCCATTTTAGCAGAAGTGAGAGACTGTACGTTTTGAATGCTTATATCTCCTAAATGCGAATTTTTTCATAGTTTTGGAGCACGCCAGCTTTATTCATAACTTTAAGACTAACATATTCATACTAAAAGCTAAAAAAAAAATACATTTTGATTTCAGGGGGCCTTTACTTAGGGAACCTTCACATAGAAAAGTCAACAAACATCAGAATGGAACAAGTCCATTTAAATGAGAAAGAGAGAGTGGGTGGGGGGGTGAGATTGTTCCACAAGAAACACTCGTGAAACTAAAAGAGCTGTTGATATTGTAGAGTCTCAGATGAAATGAAACACACACGACGGTGTGCACCTTTAAAATCTCCAAAACAACCTGAGTCTCGCGTGCGTGTGCGCGCTTACTTTCAGCGCTTTGATGTGGCTTCCTCCGATTTCCACCTCGAGAGCGAGCAGAAAAACACGCAGGTGGGTCACTGACGTCACTGACAGGTGGACCCGAGTGGGCTTTTCTCACCGTGCAATAAAAAAAAAACCCGCTCCCGATTTCCAGCGAGCGAGTGGCACAAAAAACAAACGTCCCACGCGTTTCAGAGACTAGCTTTGTTATTTGGACTGTGTAGCTAAAATGGTATTTTCATGGTGATAAAGTCTACTTAAAACTACCATGGAAATATTATTTCAGGGGAATCATTGTTTCAACATTTAATAAATAAATCCGTTATTGAGGTAATTATTTCAGAAAGATCAGCTCAGGGTCACATATTTCCATGCTAATGTTCTTCATTCCAGCGGCAGTGCCAGACCCGGTTCTCTTTATAGATCTCATGCGCGCCCCTGCCGTGCGCGCCTCCGGTTCAGTCATTCCAGAGGGCGCAGTCACTTCCCAAAAGACATATTCATCTCCAGAACACATCCAAACCACTAAGTAATATGATGAATTAGGAACAGATGATTCGGCTAATACTTAAAATTGTTACAATTTGACTGAACTAAAAAACAGATTAAACCAGTCTAGCTGGATTGGGTTGTTCTCCTGTGAAACCAGTTTAGGCTTGGACCAGCAAACCAGTTATCTTTTACACTGAATTGGGCCTAATAATAACAGATACATTTATATTCATGCTTACTGACTCTAATCTCTTCACCTATAACATAATTCAGCTCCTAAAATAAACTCTTGCTAAATCTAATGCGGTTTGAAGGTGTGTTGACCCCTGCTATCTCTCTCTGTATAAAGTTCATCATTGTGTTTCTTGTGCATCATATCCTCCTGAGACACAACAATGGAGTTTTTTCCCTCCAAAGACATTATATTTTAGCAAATTTCTTTGACAACATACATGTCACAGTTTTAAATCAAATCATTCTGTTATATCTTTCATAAAAGAGTTGAGAATCATCTTTATACAACGTTTGGATAAAAAAGCTTGAGACCTAAGAATTGATTGGTAAATTTAAAAATCATGTATTTTAATTTTCTTAATAAATGAGTCAGTGTCCACAGAGGACAAGACATTACATAGCCTATGAATAAAATTAATAGACATGAAAAGACATGAATAGGAAAAAACATTGTTTGTTTGTTTTTCCATTCACCAATAATTTTTTTAGGCCTCAAGCTTTTTTTATCCAAACTTTTTATCAAGACATTTTTGAATAAAATCTATATTTTATTCCTATAGAATTTTTATTTTCTTCCAAAAATGTCTTTATTCGGTTAGTTTCTTATGCTCAAAACAATGTAATGACCTATAAAAAGTATATATTTTTACATTTATAGTAGGCCTATAATATAGTTAGAGAATATAAAACTAATAAATAAGTTACATTTTAACATTTAAATATTATAATAAATAGACTAAATAATAATTTACAATTCTAAAATGTTTGTTTATCTTCTTATATCTCAAAAGTATTAGTAGCCTATATATTCTTGATTAGCCTATAAGTTCCGCATATTAAAGGCTGCGTCATTGTTTCCTTGTAAGCGTTCAACCCACTAAACTCCATGGAAACACACACACACACACACACACACACACACACACACACACACACACGCTCACAGTGGTCTTGTCCAACTTCGGAAACCCCCTCTCTCTCTCTCTCTCTGATCCTGGATCGGTTAACTTCTCCACTCGGGCTTGTGGGTGGAGAATGACGTACGAGGACCAAAAAACGACCATATATGGAAGTGCTGCTGACGTCAGCAGGAAAGGCCTAGTGCCCCCTTTTGTGAACGCGCAAACGCAAGAAGTATTAATCTATACACACGACCCCCAGAAAACAGCTGATTACTTTACAAAGAGTGAACAAACATTCAAGCCATAATCAAAATAGTCGTGTTTTGTGTCTGAACGATATGTGGACTTCGGGGAACGGTCAGCATAAGAATTACATAACAGCTCGAAACCAAGATAATAAACACAACAACACAAATGAAAACCCATACACATGGAAAGTTATATTTCAAAATCTTTACTTAAATAAACAGCGCACACACATTAAAAAAAAAAAGACATTGTAAACATGTGACATTGGTAACATAGTGTCAGGATCAACCTGAACAGTAGCCTAACAATAATTTATGAGTTCAGGATCGGTTGTATTACTGCACGACAATATCAGATGCGTTCACATGATCAAATACACGTTAGATCATGACAAAAACACAGTTTTGATACGGAGGCGGCGACTGGCCTTTTCCACTTCGTCTCGGAACCTCAGAGTCCGTTCCGTCCCGTTCTGGACGGAGGGTTCGCTTTAATCGTGTATCTGAACCCAGGACGTGTCCAAAATACCTCAGCTGAGAGCGCGTGCGTTCTCACCGTGGAACATAAACAATTTCCAGTGTTATGTTTATCTGAGTCCAACCGCGTTTAAAACGCCTCCATCTTACTGGTCAGCATAAGCTGACAGCCGCTGTTCATGTGTCTCAGGACCTTTTGTTTAAGTTGCGCCACCTGTTCCCGCAGAACGGAGGCTGTGTTGGACAAGCCAGCGTTATCGGACTTCAAAACCTTGACTTTGTCCTCCAGCCGCGAGATGCGCTCCAGTTTGCGCCTTCGGCATTTAGTGGCCGCAAGTCGATTACGAAGCCGTTTGCGCTCCGCTTTAATGCGTTCCTGGTTCTCCATGTCGATTGGAGACATTGGTGGTGACGAGCCGTCGCTGCTGTGCATGTCGGGAACGGTCTGCGGTTCTTCTTTCAAAGGCACGAAGCGCTGTGCGGAGTGCTGGAACGCGTGCGTGTTTTCCGGGTGTTGTATATGGGGAGGCAGGTAGTTGATGGTGGTGGACGGGTGGTTTGGTGCGGGGCAGTACGCGTTCAGCGTCGTGTAAATGGGAGGCTCGGATTGCAGGGAGGAGCCGAAAACGGACGCTGTTGTCGCGCACGTCGTGACGCCGCCGGCTCCAATCGACACGTTGGGCGGGGGCATGTGGTTCATCTGGTGAAGCTCGTCCAAAGCCTTGACGAAGCCCTCCGCGAAGCCCTCCTGCTCGTCGGTGATCCCCCGACCGTAGAGGTACTGGCCCGGTGTGGGCGTCGTCAGAACCCCGCTGTTCTGGATGATGAGCCTCTCCAGCTCCGGAGACGCGAGTTTGAGCGACCCGACATCGCCGTTCGCGCTCTGATAAAGCTCCGATTTGAGGCTCCGATACTGCTCAGTCAAATTCAAGTTCATGCTCTGTTTCTGGAGTTTATAGTCATGTAGTGTCGCGTCGTTGTGCGCGTAACCCAACAGAAACGAGTCGTCGTGGTAAAACGGCTGCTCCATTTGTGTACTCATAGAGATATTCTTGAAAAAAGCTATTCTGCTTGACAGTTCAGTGTCTAATTTACACCTTCAAGTGTAAAAAAAACCGTCCAAAAAAGGAGAGCGAATAACGATGACAGTCAATGAAACAGCGTTCCGTCCCGTTCCGCTCTCGGATCGACTCTCCTCTCGAATGAATTAAACACAAGAAGTCCCAAAGATGTGATGAACAGCGCGACAGCAGCAGTAAAACGCTCTTGAATGATTCTAAGAGGCTGTCTGTTGAAAGCGAACGCTGTTTTGGGGAGAGATGTCCGTTTGATTTGCTCTGATACGTTCGTTCGTTCGTGTGGATCGGAATCCCGATTCGTATTTATAAGCAACTCCAGCACTGACAGCTGGCCACGCCCCCAACTGTGGCGACGTCACGCGCATCATCACGTCATTGTCGGGAACTGCTGGGACAGTAAACAAGCCCGAGGGCGAAGCGCGCAGTAAAGAGGGAACGGGGCGATTTTTAACCTCACGATTTGAAATTATTGAATAAACGATTTAGGAATAGATGCAAGAATTTGATTTTCATTATTTCCGAGATCCTTTCTGCTAAAAGAAAGGGCCTCGAACACTGGATTTCAGGTATGGACTTTGTACAGTAAGGAGGCTACCACCATATATATGTAGGCTATAGGCTATATTATGGTTTTTATATGATTTTGACGCGCGAACGTGTTATGTAGCTATATTGGGACATTTTCCCAGTCATCTCAGTGGCAAAAAGTGTCCCAGTTTACCTAAATTCACCCTATAGTTTGTTTAGGGCATATTTTATTTTAGCGGAAACACTGGGTGAAACAAATAAAAATGGCATTAGAATGTTTTCTATCAAAACATTTAGTTTATTATTGAACAAAGCTATAACATATCTTTATTACTCTTTTCGGTTTTCGTATGTTTTTTCAAGTTGCATTTTTGTCTAAAAGAATGGGACAGATTAGGCAACGCCAAACAATTTGAAGATTAAAGTGTAATTTTTAAACTCGCTGAATCTGCAAGTTAGTGAAAAAGACGGACAGCAAACTCTCCCGGCTCATCATGGATCCTCAGACACTCGCTTCCTGTGGGAAGTTTACAGTCCAAATATGGGCATGGTGACGTGAGTTCCTCATCGGAGGGAGTGTGAGAGGCCCCGCCCACTTTATCTGGACTGCTGAGCAGAGGCACGTTCTCGACGCTCATCAGAAACACCTGCTGAACAACCAATTGAACAAACCAGCAAAAGTGCCAACTCACACAGAAAATGCCCTTTTAATTAGGCTATATAATAATTGTTAGTTATTAGTTTAAACACTGATATCCTGATAAAAAAAAACTTTCTAAACCAGGTCAATAGTTAGTCACCGTTTTAATATTTAGGCTCAAAATACAGGTTATGCATTGAAATTAAAGGCTTTATTTAACACTGTGGCTCTATGATGCAGCACATAATGATCCTTTATAATTAATACAGTTTTAACTTGAGCCATTAATTCTTAAGACTTCTTAAGACTTAATTCTTAAGTATGTAGATAATGTCAGTAGAAGTCACTTTGAGGGAATATCATGTTTTCACTGACAGAAATGGACTCCTTTTAAGTGTCATCGAGTTTGTTTGATGTGAGAAAGTCATATTAAAGAGCAAGCGAGAGGTGAATCAGGGTGTTATTTGATCGTGTTGCTCTTCTCAGGTGGTTCAGAGACGGGACGGGTGATGTTGTCCCGCTCTGCACCTGCGCTGTATGTCAGGTTTCATTTCCACCCACCTGTATCCCGAGAATTAATGTAACCTATCCCATCTGTCCTCCTCAGTGTGTGTGTGTGTGTGTGATCAGGCTGAAGGAACCGAGACCTATAGAGAGCTGAGCATCTGCTTTACACCAGCTGACTTCAGAAGCATCACACAGGGACATCTGCATTCACTTTAGTATCATTTTAATAATTAAAACAGTTTATAAAGTGTATTTATATATTATTAAACATTTATTAATAGTGTGTATTAATAATAACATGAATAAAATATTTAGATTTAGAAAGATTTTATTAAATATAAAATATCATTTTATAAAATGTATTTATACATTTTATGAAAACATTTATTTTTAACATATATTAATTTAAATAATAAACATTTATTGTAATAATAATAGAACATATTATTAATAAATGTATGTGCTAAATATAAAATATATAGGCTATATTTTATATTAATAATATCTATTAATATAAATACAAATATTTATTATTAAAATAGTAGATATTATTTAAAGTTTTTGTGGAATATATATTTTTCCCTAATGTATTATATGTTTTATATTAAATTATTGTTTATTATTATTAATAATAATAAAAATCAATATTAATAAATGTTTACCACACATAAATAGTATTTTATAAAATGCTATTTATATATAAATATAAAATAAATAGTATTATATATTTTATAAAAACAGCTATTTAATATCTAATCATTTTTAGAATATCTATTAATTATAATACATAATAAATATTTTTATTAAATATAAAACATTTAATATATATATATATAAATTTGATTAAAAAAATATTATTTTTTTATTTGATAATGTTTATAAAAATACTGTTTTAAAATGCAGTATGTATTTTTGCTCAGTATGGTAAAGTTGGACCACATAAAGTCTCAGAAATCCCTCTGTCGAACATGGTTGTGTGTTCTGTGTCCAGAAACTCGTTTCTGCTTTCAGTGCTGCTGTCTCTAACTTTTGTGTGTTTCTGGGTAAGTTGTGTGACTTTGTCAGGCTATTGTGACATTGCGGTGAATTACAGTAGTTTTGCGGGGGAGGTTTAATGTTTACAGTAACACTGACTGAGTGGGCAGAGAGAGAGTGTGTGTGAGCGCGTGTGAGAGAGAGAGTGTGTGTGTGTGTGTGTGCATGTGTGTGTGTGTGTGTGTGTGTGTGTGTGTGGCACTGTGCCATGAGGAAAGGACACTGGCACAGCAGTGGCAGAAATAACATGAAAAATAACTGAGAGAGAGAGAGTGTGTGTGTGTGTGGGGGTGTGTTATGAGGTGTGCCAAGGTCAGTGTGTTGATGTTGTTGTTTACCTGTATGGCTGGTACATGCAGTTCTCTGGCTGAACGTTTGTTTTATTCAGATGAAGAACAGCAGGTGTCATTCTGCCCAAAACACCATAATTTTTAATACAAAAACACATTTCCCCTATACTTTAGAAGTGTATTTTTATAACTGTCGATTATATTTCCCAATAATCATCATCACTATCAATCGTGCGTTCGTGTGTGTGTGTGTGTGTGTTTGAGTTCACATGGATACGAGCCAGTAAAATAATGTAAGCTGATCTTCCGTGTGAGCGAGATCTGCCTGAGGCCAGATCACATTTACGGTAAGAGCAAGAGAGAGAGAGAGAGAGAGAGAGAGACTTTGTGTATGTGTGTGTGTGTGTGTGTGTGTGTGTGTGTGTGTGTGAGGCAGTGCAACATGCTGTTCAAAATACAATGAAATGGATCTCATTACTAAAAACTCTTTTCTAAATAAATGAACAACTACTTTTACTAAATGTAACGGGTTGAATCTCAGCCTGCACTGATTTAAATGATGCGTTGGATTTTTGCATCATGCTTTTTACGCAAATTCAACTTCTGGTAATTTTATGTAAAATTAACAAGAAATCCTTTGTTATTTAAACTATATATAAATAGGCCTGTACATAAAAATACTTCTAAGTAAAGAATGTTGAGTGAACTATCTATGTATCACAACATACTAGAAATGGGCTAAAACATACTAGAAACATGTTAGCAGCATGCTAAAACATGCTAGCAATGTGCTAAAATGTTGGAAACATGTTAACAAGACTTGTATGTCTAACTAAAACATTTAAAATGCAAGCTTTTAAAACTAACTTTCAGACTAGGTTTAGATTCCTCAAGGTGCCAATGACTTGACCTTTAAAGTTTAAACAGCCATTGTATTGTGTGTATGTGTGTGTGTGTGTGTATATGTGTGCCTCTCATTGGTCACGTGATGATGACGGTGACTCACGCTCACCTCTGGTGTCAGGGCCAATCAGGGGTCAGCGAGCGCAGACAATCGCTGGTCTCTGTGTGTGTGTCAGCAGAAAAACACAAGATGTTCGCTGGAGAGAGAGATGAAGATACTGAACGAGCATCAGCAGAAACACACACACACACACACGGGCCCGCGGCCAAGCACACAGACGGAGGGCTGGAGAGATTCACGCACAGAAGAGGGTTTGTGAGGACAGAAATACACTGACCTGCCATGAGCTGTGGCCACACAAAAACAGAGCAATTAACAGGCTGATAATAATGATGAGTAATGTCCATCTCACCAGCTAGTTGTCTTTCTTGCTCGTTTTAAACCCTATAGGCAGCAACTTTGTGTGCCACTTAAATAGTGCTCATCATGAAACGAGAGTGGACTCGAATAATCCCAGTAGAGTTTGATGTTAGTATGCTGGAAAGCTAACCATGCAAAACTATAAAGGCCCGTTCACAACAATATTTATAACTATATTAGCGACAATATCGTTCTGTTTATTCTAAGCGTACTGGTACTGCAGTTTTGTCTTCTGCCGCTTTAAATGCTCGAGCTCGTTACAGCAGGATGGATTCTGATTGGCTGTCATCAACGGGATGAAATCGTTCTGAAAATGATTCCAGCGATATTGTTTCTCTGTGCCGTTATCGTTATAGCTGTGGTTTGAACTCTGCTATTCTTTAATATAGGCCTGTTAACACCAAGAACGATAACTATAACTATATTTGCGAATTGTATTATTCTGCTTAAGCGTGTGCTTGTCTGTCACTTTAAATGCTCGAGCTCCTTACAGCAGGATGGATTCTGATTGGCTGTCAATGTTGGCAAAAAAAAATTCAACCTTAAAGTCCCCATGAAATCAAAATGGAAGTTTTTTGGGGCTTCTAACTAGTATAATAATAATAATAATAATTCGTTACATTTATATAGCGCTTTTTCTGAGACCTCAAAGTGCTTTACATAGATGGGGGAATCTCCTCAACCACCACCAATGTGCAGCATCCACTTGGATGATGCAACGGCAGCCATATTGCGCCAGAACGCCTACCACACACCAGCTAACTGGTGGAGAGGAGACAGTGATGAAGCCAATCAGTATATGGGGATGATTAGGAGGCCATTATGGACAGAGGCCAAGGGGCAAATTTGGCCAGGATGCCGGGGTTACACCCCTACTCTTTTTCGAAGGACATCCTGGGATTTTTAATGACCACAGAGAGTCAGGACCTCGGTTTAACGTCTCATCCGAAGGATGAATGTTTGCCTTAAGCCCCGTTCACACTACACGCGACTTTGTCGCTGCAAGTCGCCAGTCGATGGCGTTGAGGTCGCTAGTGGGCGTTCCCACTACTGGTTGCCTAGTAATGTTTATGAATGACATCCAAAAGACAGCGAATCAGCTTTCTTGCCGCTAAAAAACAAACTTTCTGGAGGGAAAATACTAAATATAAATATACTCCGTACATAAAAACGTCTGAAGTGAAGCATGAAGATGAACGAGACACAAAAGTCGATTTTTCTCATTGCGGCCGTTTATCTACGGCATAAGCGCAAACGCCGGTCTATCTGGGTTCACGAGACCATTCGCAAGGATAAATTTTTCATCCATCTTTACGTTAAATGCACTGCAGGCCCAGGGGCTGTGGAGAAGGATCACGTGCGCTCCACTCCTATTGGTTGTCGCTCGCGAAAGTCGCTCTTCATTTGCATAAAGTTAAACATTTCTCAACTTTGTCACGTCGCCAGACACGCCCCATCCAGTCGCCAACGGTCGCGACTGCGCGTGTCACCGGAAGTCGCCCGCTCCCCATTGAAAATGAATGGTATCGCGTCGCTTGGTCGCGTGTAGTGTGAACGTAGCTTTACTGTTATGTATAAGCTGGTGTGCTCCAAAACAATGACAAAATTCATATTTAGTCACTCACTTCCGCCAATATGGATAAATTATTATGATGACAGCTTCTCATCAGATTTTCTGTCCAATCAAATGCTGTCTAAAATCTGAAGCCCAGCACCCTACATTATAAATAGATGCTGAAGCTGTGGCTGAAATCAGTCACTTGTTCACACATTTACTACTTTCTACATGGTGAATGACACTTAGTTCTCTATATAGGGGATAGGGAACGATTCAGACAGTGTAAATATGCTTGTGTCAGACAGTGTCTGGTTTCATGTTAGTGTCACGCGAACCACCGCAGCTCCGTTCCAGAGACCACGATATCAGAGAGCGGATCATGATCGAGTCGCCGCAGACCACAAAACGTATGGGACTCATTTGAATTCTGCACAGAATGCTAATATTTTAGGAGATTATGAGGAGAAACGGTTAGAGGTTATGAGTAAACTGTGGCTTTACTAAGCTCAACAGCTCTGGTCAAGCTGTGATATAAACTAAACGCTATTGACGATTTTTTTAAAGGGGAGGAGCTGTTTGCTATGCCCCGCCCTGTCTTCTGTCTTCAGTGTAAATGCAGCACATTGAATAATTATAATAAATTATTTTGATTATAATTGAATAATAAAAATAACATTTCAGTGGGCCTTTAAAAAAACATTACCGTGTTTGGCCGTTTCAATACGGCGCTCAGGTGCAAACGGCGCAAGAAATTCTTACGTTCCGAATCCTTTTTTTTTTTTATAACTGCGTCTCGCATTTTAAAACACAAAAGAGTTCTGTGTGAAGGCGTTGGACTAGGGTTTGGATCACAGTTCCTCCCTGTCTGTGTGTCTGAGTGCCTGAAGGCAGAACTGGATAATTGATCATTCCGAGATCTCTGTGACAGCCACAGGTGATCATTCCAGACTCAGGAATCATCCCTTCATTCCCGTAAGTGTCGTCAGAAGGTGTCTGAACTAGATTTATGGACAGTAAAAAGCATCAGTCTGAAGTTCAGTATCACAAACTGCCAGTGACCTCAAACAAACAGGCCACACATGTCAATAATTGGGGTAGTTATGCGAGAATCATAGTGGTAAACGCAAAACATTTCATTATATAACATGTGTGATATTTAACTCATATACTTGACAAACTTTCTGTGTTTTTTCCCATGATTCGTCAGTTCAGGGAGGGAGTCCCAATGTGTCAGAGGGAATAAGGGGTCACGACCTTCATGCTGAAGTCATAGTTCATCTAGAGGGCGAGATAATGAGCGATGATGAAGAACTGATAACGAGAGAGAGAGATATGATGATGGTGAAGCTCCAGAAATCCAGATGGTCAACACACTCATATACACATTCATTTTAAAACCGTTTCCATAGTTTAGAAGATCTAGTTTTTTTGTGTGTTTTTTTTTATATCATGTATAATCTGGTGCTTTAAAGCACTCAGAAACAAACTAACTGACCTGAAGAACCTGTAATAAAACATCAAGAGTGTTATATAGCAGCTTGAGGACCCTGAACAGCCCAACATGCTTCTTGATAAGAAGAATGTTCTGCGGAACCTAAAGAACAATAAGAACCATTATTATAAGACTGTGTGTGATGTTTTCCAGACTGAACTCAGCAGACGGTGGTATGGAGGCATTTCTTCAACATGTTTAGACACAGATCGGCTCTCCGTGAAGCAGTTTACATGAGCAACACCTCTGCCCAGAGCTACACACACACACACACACACAATAATATCTGCGTCTGCTTAGGTAGTGTGTGGTGTGTCCGTTTAATCAGTTTAGAGTGTTATCTCTAACAAGAGTTAAGAGTTAGATAACAAGAGTCTAAGTGTTTGCTTGACTCATGAAGAATACTGTTCATTTGAGTGACAACTTCTGAATCAACCAATGGAGTGAGTTGGGGGGCGGGGCTATCTGTTCAACTGACCAATGGCAGCCAGATATGGTCTGAAGGAGTCTTTTGGGGAAACCTGTTTGAAAACCATTATTTTTTTCATATATTCTTTGGAAATGTTATGCCATTTTTATACAGTTGAAAGAGAACATTAAAATAATCTTCTATGGAACATGGAATTTTGAGCCACAATTAACGCAAATAACACACTTGGAATAACACTGAGGATTGTTTTCAACTTACTATGATTTGAGACACAATGATTATCATCTTACATACTAGCATGCGAACTGGCATGCATACGTCTTTCAACCCGTTTGTTAGTGTTTTTTGTATTCGTGTTCCTCTATAAAAGGGGTTTGAGCTTATGTTTAAAGTCCTTAAAGGTCTAAAATCTAGCATGATAATGAATACATAATCATTGGTAATGTTTACTAACTATGCTGTAATTGCCATTACCCAGAGATGGTTATGCTGTAATGTTTATCTGTAGATACTTACTGAAAGATTTGACTTGTATAGAAAACGCACTTTGAGGGTTAGGGACTATTTTTGATATGATTTGAAATAACTTCTATGGTGTTTCCATTCCTGATTCTACTAAACATCTGCTTTAATGTCCCACAGAAGAAAGAAGCCAAACCGGCTTGGAACAACATGAGGTGAGTAAATGATAAATGACAGATTCATTTGTGTGTTTCATCTATTTTAAGTCACCCGTGTGTCAAAACCGCCCACCTTACACTTCTCATCGGCGGTGACCCGTAATCTCGGTTCAATCCCGGAATTCCACGTGATTCTTTTGTCTCAGATACGAGTTTGACGGATTCCTGTGTCTCTCGGTGAAGCCGTCTGAACGCGTGCCAGCTCTTTGAGACGGCAGGAGAACAGAAATAGTGGATCGATGCATCACACATCACAGTGACCTGCGCTCAGACTTTGAGGATTCGTCTTTGACAGTGAGGAGGTCGTCGGGTGAAGGAAAACTCACAGATGAACTTACAGTATTGACTCACACACACACACACACACACACACACACACACAGATCTTTTTAATCTCTGTCCAACATGATCTTGTTAGTTTTCATAGGTATTAATATGCAAAGTGTAGTTCTGACACACATGCAAGTTGTTATGCTTGGACATACTCATGTGCTCTTTTACATATTTCAGTGTCACTGAGGAAAGTAACAGATGAATATTGGGGGGAGATCACTCTGCTCTGATCAAGGTTCCTGTGAACTCAAAGCGGCTTATTTCAGTTGCTTTAGATCTAATCTGAGACTCGCCATCCCTTACAATGGAGAACACACACACACACGCTCTCTCTCACATACATACACACAAACACACTCACACAAATACACACACGCATACATACACACAAACACACTCACATACACACTCACACACACACACAAACAAACAAACACACACACACTCTCCTAACACACACACACACACACACACACACACTCTCTCACACACATACATACACACAAACAAACACACTCACACAAATATTCACATACACACAGGCACACTCACACATGTCTGGTTTACTATCTTTGTGGGGACTCTCCATAGACTTAATGGTTTGTATACTGTACAAACTGTATATTCTATCTCCTTACACTAACCCTACCCCTAAACCTGCCCATCACAGAAAACTTTCTGCATTTTTACATTTCCAAAAAAACTCATTCTGTATGATTTATAAGCTTGTTTACCCATGGGGACCTCCTGGGGAGTCCCCATGAGTCTGTGTGCATTCAGGTTGAAGTCCCCACCAGGATAGAAAAACATGAACACACACACACACACTCACACACACACACATACATACATACATACAGGCACACACACATACACACACATATACAAACAGACTCACTCAAAGAGAAAAACACTCAGTCACACACACACACACACACAGGAACGCACACACATACATACACACACACACACACATACACACAATCATGCACACTCACACACACACATACATACATACAGGCACATACACACACATACAAACAAACTCACACACAGATAAAAACACTCAGTCACACACACACATACATACCTACATACACACACATATACAAACAAACTCACACAAAGATAAAAACACTCAGTCACACACACACACACACACACACACATACATACATACATACACACACATATACAAACAAACTCACACATACATACAAACACACACACAGGAACGCGCACACTCACACACATACACACAGGCATGCACACACATACACATGCATGCATACATACATACACACACACACACACACACACACACACACACACACACTCATACACACACAGACACACACAGTTTGTACAGTCATTTGTGTAGCGTGAATAAGCTGCTTTGATTAAAGACGGGCATCTGTTCTCAAAACGAGAAAAACTCATAACACTAAGTGATCTTTACACGTGTGAATGCAAGTGCACCATCTATCCCAGCAACTGAATGAGCATTCAAGGAGGATACAAAGTTATTTTATTTATTTAATTTGCTTATATTGGTGTCAAATTTCACAAGTTTACTAAAAAAACAACAACTTTATGGTTTTGTTGACAGAAGTAAGGCGGTACATAGACAGTATTAGAGACCTTTTTTTTTTTAAATAAGAAAGACTTTAAAAGTTTGTGAGCTTTATTTACTTTTCATTTAATTTCTGCATTTTTTATCTTTTTTCTGATTTATTTTTGTATGCATAATCCTCAATACCTGCATTTGAACAAAAGTGCATGTATAATGTTTAATGTTCAATTTTAAATAAACATGCATGCTAGTACTCTGGCATCAAATTTTGCACAGACTCTCGTTTGCATTTACATTTATTCATTTCACAGACTCTTTTACCCAAAGCGAGGAGCATCACAAAAGCACACGTTCTCCTTCAGAAGGGCGTCCACATCAGTCTGCGTTCGGGCAGCCGTCCAGTTCCCAAGCGCTGGCTCTGAATCTGCCATCTGACCCCACCCTTAATCCAGAGACCTACAAAGACGGCCGCCCACTGATGCCCGCTGGCGCGTAATGGACACCCACAATGCAACAGTCTCTCTGGAATGCTTTTGTAATTGAAGAACAAGGTCACTTCTCTGGTTAAAAAAAAAGAACTGGTTGGGCTGTAGAAAATCCCAAAGCATTTGTCTTCATAATTGTACTTGATTGCAGGTCAACCAAGACAATGCTGTAAAAATGCACAATAAGGCAGAACATCTAAACACTCACAAACTTTCTTAGATGTTTTTTGAAGTTGTTTTATCATAGCATTTGCTCACATGTAACATTAGAAGTCTGAATTGTTCTTTCTTTGCTGTGTTGTTCTGCAGCTCGTGGATGAGTGGTGACTAATATAAGAAGTGAAGACTCATTTCAGTCTGTGGTAGACTCTCCCTCTCTGATCTCCTGGATGAAGGTGTGACTGTTGGGTAGTATCAGGCATTGAGGAACTGCGGGACACGAATGTTTCAGCAACGCCCTGAGAAACAACGCCAGGTCTGAACAGAACAAACGGTTAAATTCAGCCATCGCCACCCATTGCCTGCTTTCAGTGTTTTAATGGGTTATCTGGCCAAAGATGACGAGTCATCTTCATCAAGCATGTGAAGTCACCTCCCTTCAACTCTGGTAAACACTAAGTGATGGTTTTGGGAAAGTACAATAAAGCATTTGAAATCTTGATAAGAAGGTTTGGTTATGTTTAAGAATGATGCAGAATTGCGATTCAAATAGATTTGAATGTAAAGCAGAATTGATGTTCGAAGAAATGCATTATGACTAATTTTTAACTAGAAAGCCTTTTTGAATGTTGACTCGACAAAGTTTTGGGATGGATGGATGGGCGGATGATGGATGGATGGATGATGGATGGATATATGGAGGGGCAGATGGATGGATATATGGATGGGCAGATGGATGGATTGGATGGATAGATGGATGGATGGATGAATGGGCGGATGGATGGATGAATGGGCGGATGGATGGATGGATATATGGATAGGCGGATGGATGCATGATGGATGGATGGATGGATATATGGATGGAGGATGGATGGATGGATTGATGGACGGACAGGGCTCTGTGAGGGCCAGTCAAGTTCTTCCACACCAATCTCATCCAATCATGTCTTTATGGGTCTTGCTTTGTGCACTGGAGCACAGTGATGCTGGAATAGAGAAGGACCTTCCCAAACTGTTCCCACAAATCTGCAAGCATAGCCTTGTCCAAAAAGTCTTGGTTTGCTGAAGCATTAAGATTTCCCTTCACTGGAAGTAAGGAGCCGAGCCCAACCCTCAGAAACAGGCACAGCCATTATCCCTCCTTTACCAAACTTCACAGTTGCACAATGCAGTCGGGCAGGTAAAGTCCTTCTGGCATCCGCCAAACCCAGACTCTCCCATCAGACTGGCAAACAGTCATTACCCGTCCCTCCACTGAACTCATTTCCACGGATCCAGAGTCCAGTGGCGACGTGCTTTACATCATGGAAACCCACTCCACGAAGCTCCCGCCACACAGGTTTTGTGCAGATATTAATGCCTGTAATACTTTTGAACTCTTAAGCGGTGGAATAAGCGTTGAAGACTTTTACAGACATGCATCCTATCACAAAACAACGCTTGAATTCACTGAGGGTACGTTTACACGACAATGATTTGCTTAAAACAGAAACGTTTTTCCTTTGAGTTTTCCGCGTACAGTCGTCATCGTCAAAACGATCCCCATTATTCACACAGATCCGCGAAAACGACTAAAACGCTGCATTCTGCTGCCAGGCCATTAGATGGCGATGAAACACTATAGACTGAACACGTAATACCAGAGCCCGTCTACGGAGAGCCTTGGCACTTCCTATTAGCCCCATTGTATCGATCTTGGTTGCAGTTCCATTAGAATTCCACTGGAGGTGATCGCGGGCGAGTGCAGAATGAATGGGAGTCTATGGGGCTAGACGGCTAAATGTGTCTCTTTCACCCGATTGCCGTTGAGAAATCTCAGATTTTATTGTAGGTTTTGCAAGTTCAACATGGGTTATAGGTCGAAAGTTGAATGAACGAGTACTTATTTCTTTTCGATTTCTTACAGGTTGAGTTGTTTTTGCCCATAACACGCTAGCATTCTGCTAATGACGTCAGCATTCTGACATCATTGACATTTTAAAAGACTTTTTAAACCAAATAAGTGACTCTAAAAAAATCTAACACCCAGCAATGTGTAATTTCTTTGCATCTCCTTTCGAATGCAACATTCAAATTACTAGACAAAAAATTATATCCTGAGAAAAGTGGATTTTGAGGGTTTTTCGCCATACACCTCCATTCATTCTGCACTCGCCTGCGAGCGCCCCCGCATGGACAGAGACGTGTTACTGCAGCCAGTCCAGAAACCGTTAGTAAGCAGAGAGTGCCAATTCTCTTTCTATTAGACATTCTCTGGTAATACGCATGTGCATGAGGTCTTCGTCTTCAGAGATTCCCGTTTTCAAAAGTTTGCGTTTTCAGGCACCCAAAACTCAGTTGTCGTGTAAACGAACGGCCAAAACGCTTAAAAAGTTTTACGTTTTGAGTTGAAAACGGTGTCGTGTAAACACACCCTTAGCTCTTCAGAACCAGCCATTTTTTCACGAATGTTTGTAAATGCAGACTGAATGAGTAGGTGCTAGATTTCATACACCTGTGGCAATGGTTCTCATTGAAACACCTGAATTCAATAAATAAGAGGTGTGTCCCAATACTTTTGTCCATAGTATATACAGTAGTCAACATTTGAAGTGGATCAAAAAAAGGCCCTCAAAGTTGTAGACAAGAACGGGTATTGTTCAAAATCGAAAGGTTTGATGAAAGGTTTTGATCCACCTCAAATGTTGACTTCAGACATTTGTAACTGCTCAAAGGGATGTTATTAGGAGCTGATGACTTTTAATAAAGCATGTTAGAGCATTTAAACAATTTCACACCTTGCTAATCACAAAAAAAGATGACCGAAACATCAACAGGAACAAGATGTGGTGTGATGTTAACAGGCAATTAGCATTCATCTTGACACCCATCCCTCAGGAATCCTGGAAAATAAAAACTTTGAGTGCGAATGAGTCAGTCGGCGTTGAACTCTCAGTTGATGCGCTGATAGTACAGACACGACTTCCTGACGTAAAGGACTTTGGGCAGGATGTTGTGGTGGCGGTGGAAGTGAGATCGGTCGATACTCAGCCTACGGTCTGTCTTCGGAAGACGTTTGTATTCTCATATGTGCTCTTCAATGAATCTCAAAGGCGTGTGTTTGTGAGACTTCTTGGTTAAACTGATAGACCGAACGTACGTGGCTTTTGACGTCCTGTTCAAATCCACATCTCCGTCAAAGCAGATTGCACATGAACATGTCATTGTTGCGATAGTTAGAGTTACTCAGAAAAGATTTGTGTCTTCAAAAGAAGTGGAAACAACGTCCATCACGACTTACTTTGATCTCACCTCAACACAGTTCAGCCGTTTGAGAGGGACGGATCTGATCCGCCTTCATGATGGATCACAAAAGCACCCAGAGGAGAAAAACACGAGATAGTTAAACCACAGACGTGACCTTTCTGCGTGGCCTTCGAGGGCAGGAGAGTTTGACCCTTTCCCCTTAGGAAGGCAGAGCTTCATTTTCAGTGACGCAAACACGTTTTTATTGTGTAACTGATTTAACAGACTTTCCATGCACACACTCAGGGTCCAGCATGCACTTTTTGTCACACTTGGGTAAAGTGAAACTCTGTTTTTTGCTATTTTTGTTCCTATGAAAATGGAATTTAGTTGGTTTTTCCCCTACAGTGATGACCGTCTGTGCAGATCGTGATATCGTATGTAAGATGAGTGTATCTTGTATTGAAAGAAATGATGTGATATATTACATCTCACAATAACTTGTTTCAAGTTAGTTTGGTGGCTTATTGTGAGGAATGTTTAATGTTTTAGCACCAATCTTGTTGTAGTTAACTAAAACGTAAAAGTATTTAAAATCGTTTTTGGTAATTGAAATGAAGCTGAAGTGAAACCGTAAGCAAAACTTAAACCTAAAAATCTTTGAAATATTGCCTTACTAACTGACATAAAATAAGTTTGAAGTACTAAACTTACAAAACCTTAAATAAATAGTTGAAGCTAAATACAATAAAAAAGACAAAATGTATAAAAATGACAAAAAGCACTTTAAAACTAAAAATCTTAGAAATGTTGCCTTGCAAGATATATAGGCCTATAGCCTATATATATACACACGCATATATAAGTGCTGTCAAATCGATTAATCGTTCTCGTTCTAATCGTTCGCTTTACGGTAAGTCATGCTAATTATTTTTTTATTGCTGGATTGTTTGTCTTTGATTTGAATCGCTCACTTACTGTAACTCACATCAGGGAATGCGAGATTATTCTTGATAATATGTGTATAGTTCCTTATAAAGTTTCTTTCCAGCTGTTTTATTTACTTGCCAATGTTTAGTCTCATTTGGTACTCGATGAGTGTTCGTTTTGACCTCTGCTTACATGTTCTTTATACCTTTCTTACACGCTGTTCTGTTTTTCTGGCAGGCTGTGAGGCTGAAACACAACATGCGTGTGTTTGATGTCCATTTAAAGCAGGCGGAGGAAACAACAGCGGCCCTGCGGCTCTCCACTCCTCCGTGTGCGTGTGTAATATCACTTACTCTGTGTGTGTGTGTGTGTGTGTGTGTGTTTTAATAGTCCACCTGGGCACAGTGTGTCGGTACAACTCGCCTGCTCACTCGCTCCGCTCATCAGTCCATCTGCAGTTACTGCTTGGCCCAAGAAACATGCAGCAAGCAATGCGGTGGGAAACGCGCGCACACACACACACACACACACACACACACACACACACACACACACACACACACACACACACACACACACACACATTTGATGTGGTTTGTAAAGAATCAGCTTACATATTTTGTTTGCTTTGAAGATTCAAGTCCCAACACACACACAACTTTCCCTCTTCATCGCTCTTTTATCCACCACTGTGTTTGAAGTTTGTTGGAATGTTTGTGTTTATATCACTGTTCAGATCTCACTGGAATGACATTGATCTATGATTATGATTGACACCTAAATTCAGTGGCCACACCCCTCTGTTATGATTGACACCTGAATTCAGTGGCCACACCCCTCTGTTATGATTGACACCTGAATCCAGAGGTCACACCCCTCTGTTATGATTGACACTTGAATCCAGTGGCCATGCCCATCTTTTATGATTGACACTCATACACAGAGAGGGCTTCCAGTTATTTAACTGTACAAAAACTGTCCGTTATGCTTCTTTATATTGCAAACTGTTATTTGTTGTCATATTACTTTAATTTATTATCGTAATCATAAAAACACTGGTTTGTAGCTTTTTATGTCCCAGAGAATCAACTACAGCTCCTTTTATGATTTTTCTAATGCCTCTCTAGCTCTCCATCAGTGCATCTATAGATCATCCGCTCGGTCTCCTGGAAAGACAGACCAGACGGACAAACAGGAAGCAGCTGTTGCCAGGGAAACAGGCTGCGGAGCGTGGGAGAGAATGTGAGGTAAGAAAGGAGAACAAATGAAGGAAAAAAATAGATTGAGGGAATGAAGCCGAGTTGGAGAGATCTAATTAAATTCTAACAGCGAAGGGCATGTGTGTGTGTGTGTGCGTGTGTGTGCGTGCGTGTGTATACCTGCGTCTGTAGCTGGGAATAGATGGAATGACGCAAGGTGTGACATATCTATCTATCTATCTATCTATCTATCTATCTATATATCTATCTATCTATCTATCTATCTATCTATCTATCTATCTATATCTATCTAATTATTTCTCTGTCTGTCTTTCTGTCTGTTATAGAATCACATCTGCAAAAACAATGAGTTGTTCAGAGTGGACTGACAGACAACATGGAAAAAGTTCAGTAGGTAAAAGTGGAATTAGGAACTAAACACCCCCCCCCACACACACATACACACACACAGACACCCAACCAGACACGTACACACAACCTGCAGTTGCACAGTTCAAACTGTACGTCAATGAAGCTCGATGTTGCTCAATCCACCTCCCAAACCACAGGAAATGACCTCATCACTCTTCTGGGCCTCCTTATTGGCCAATTATCATCAGGAGAAACATCTTAAAGATTCATATGGAGGAGAAGATGGAAATAAATATCTCACACACACACACGTATGTTTCCACACAGGAGGCAGTTAAGGGAAGTAGAAGCTGTATAGTGTGTTTACTCATGCTGAGCTGGCCGGAGGGTTTGACACCATCATCTTTCCATCTCTGATGGACTGAACACTTAGAAATTAATACATTTTACCCAGTTATGCAGTATTTATAATAAGATCATTCTGGCCAGTGATGTGAACCTAGCAGCAATTAGCTGTTTTAACTTCAAGATAATGTTTTAGTTAAAATCAGAGATCTTTGTTAATGCGCAAACACAATAAACCACTACAGAAATAAACTACTGTTCAAAGGTTTGTGGTCAGTAAGAGTTATTAATATCTCTTCTGCTCACCAAGGCTGCATTTATTTGATCAAAAATACAGTAATATTGTGAAATATTATTACAATTTAAAACAGTTTTCTATGTGAATATATAGTAAAATGTCATTTATTCCTGTGATCAAAACTGAATTTTCAGCATCATTACTCCAGTCTTCAGTGTCACATGATCCTTCACTCAGAAATCATTCTGATATGATGATTTGATGCTCAAGAAACATTTCTGATTATTATCAGTGTTGAAAACAGTTGACAGTTGCTGATGCATAATTTCGTGGAAACCGTGATACATTTTTCAGGATTCTTTGATCAATAGAAAGTTCAAAAGAACAGTGTTTATTTGAAATAGAAATCTTTTGTAACATCATTAATGTATTTCCTGTCACTTTTGATCAGTGCTTGACGAATAAAAGTATTCATGTACGTTTGAACAGCAGTAAAGATTATAGAAGTTGTACAACAGAATCTTTTTTATTAATTCATTCATATATTTAGAACTTCCGAAAAGTAAATATAACAGAACTACTGATAGATCCTGACAAAAACTGTGTGTGTTTGTGTGTTAGGAAAGATTAATGTGTGTGTGTGGGGGGTGTTCCTTCGTTTCTTACTTACCACTATGACATGAATTTAAAACACACACACACACACACACACACACACACACACACACACACACACACACACACACACACACACACACACACACGTTTTCCTACTGGACCACCGTGAGAGCAGTTCAGACCTGTGATTAAGAGACCACATAGAATCTCTGTGTCAAACACACACACAAACACACTCGGTTTGCCTATCTTTATGGGGACTCTCCATAGACATAATGGTTTTTATACTGTACAAACTTTATATTCTCTTCTATCACACACACACACACACACACACACGCAAGCACACACACACTCACTAACCCGACCCCTAAGCCTACCCATCACACACACACACACACACACACTAACCTGATCCCTAAACCTACCCATCACACAAAACTTTCTGAATTTTTACATTTTCAAAAAAACATCACTTAGTATAATTTAGCTGTTTTCCTCAAGGGGACCAACAAAGGACAAGTATTCTGGTATTGTAACTGACACTGAACCTTTGATCAGCAAAACAGATTATAGAATTTGTTGAATATAAAGTATAGGCTAATAGGACAGAATCCATAAATAAGATCATTTATGTTTATTTGGAACTTCAAAACAGCAAATATCACAGAACTAGTGATAAACAGCAAGATCCTGCCACAAACCGTGTGTGTTATTAGGAAAAACTAATAGGTGTGTGTGTGGGTGTGTGTGTGAGAGAGAGAGAGTGTATTTAAAACTGGGGTTTTCCTTTGTTTCTTACTCACACACACTGCTGTATAGACTTAACACACACACACACACACACACACACACACACACACACACACACACACACACACACACACACGCACACACACACAATTAAACGAGAGCATTTCACAGATGTCTAGTCTTTTATGTAAAGTGGATTTATAACTTTGAACTAACCTTATGTTTCCCAATATTAAAGTTCCCTTTGTACATAAAGAATGTAAAATAAAGCTGTCACTTGTGATGAAGAAGAGTTATTTGATGGAGTGTGTGTGTGTGGGGGGGGGGGGGGGGGAACCGGTGTTAAATCAGGAATGTTGATGAGGATCAGATTAGGAGCTCTTCCTTTCATGACAGACACTGAAAGAGTGTTTATAAGTTTCGCGGGCTGTTGTCTGAATTCCTTTCCTCTTACACTCCTCCTTCCCGCCTAAACGCTCCGTCAATCACGCCTGAGTTCTGGCCGGAGATTAATGACACTGCGCTGGTTTGATGTTGCTCTGTTTCAGGCGGAGCGTGAGTGAGTGTGTGTGTGTGTGTGTGTGTGTGTGTGTGCTTCGGCGTGTGTCTCCATCTGTCAAACGCGCTGTTTATCCGAGGCTTCTGTGTCTTGTTGTGAGTCGACCGCAGCTCGTGTGATTCAGATCCGTGAGTCATGAAGAGCATCGGTGCTGCGCTCGACTCAACAATCTGCCCCCGGAGAGAGAGAGTGTTGCTATCTATCTATCTATCTATCTATCTATCTATCTATCTATCTATCTATCTATCTATCTATCTATCTATCTATCTATCTATCTATCTATCTATCTATCTATTCATTCATCTATCCTTCCATCAATCTATCCATCTATCTATCTATCTATCTATCTATCTATCTATCTATCTATTGTTCATTTCGTTTGCTCACTCGTTTGATCCATCCATCCACCGTTCGTTCGTTCCATCCATCCATCCATCCATCCTTCCTTCCATCCATCCATCTATCCTTCCATCCATCCATCCATCCATCATCTATCCTTCTATCCATCATCTATCCTTCCTTCCCTTGTTCCATCCACCCATCATTCATTCGTTCGTTTGTTCCATCCATCCTTCCTTGCTTCGTTCCATCAATCGTTCGTTCGTTCCATCCATCCTTCCATCCATCTATCCTTCCTTTCTTTCTTCCATCCACCCATCATTCATTCATTCGTTCGTTCCATCCATCCTTCTTTCCTTCCTTCGTTCCATCGTTCCTTCCTTCCATTCATTCGTTTTATGCTTCGTTTATTCATTCATTCCATCCATCCATCCATCCATCCATCCATCCATCCATCCATCCATCCATCCATCCTTCGTTTGTTCGTTCTTCCATCCATCCATTGTTTCTTTCTTCATTCATTCATCCCTTCCTTCGTTTGTTCGTTCCATCCATCCATCATCCATTGATCATTTTTTCTTCATTCATTCATTCATTCCATCCATCCATCCTTCGTTTTTTCGTTCATTCTATCCATCCATCCATCCTTCGTCTGTTAATTTGTTTGTTCATTCATTTGTTCCATCCATCCATCCTTCATTTATTCATAATTTTTTTTACATCCATCCGTCCTTCTTTCATTCCATCCATCCATCTATCCTTCTATCCATCCATCTATCCTTCCATCAATCTATCCATCTATCTATCTATCTATCTATCTATCTATTGTTCATTTCGTTTGCTCACTCGTTTGATCCATCCATCCACCGTTCGTTCGTTCCATCCATCCATCCATCCATCCATCCTTCCTTCCATCCATCCATCTATCCTTCCATCCATCCATCCATCCATCATCTATCCTTCTATCCATCATCTATCCTTCCTTCCCTTGTTCCATCCACCCATCATTCATTCGTTCGTTTGTTCCATCCATCCTTCCTTGCTTCGTTCCATCAATCGTTCGTTCGTTCCATCCATCCTTCCATCCATCTATCCTTCCTTTCTTTCTTCCATCCACCCATCATTCATTCATTCGTTCGTTCCATCCATCCTTCTTTCCTTCCTTCGTTCCATCGTTCCTTCCTTCCATTCATTCGTTTTATGCTTCGTTTATTCATTCATTCCATCCATCCATCCATCCATCCATCCATCCATCCATCCATCCTTCGTTTGTTCGTTCTTCCATCCATCCATTGTTTCTTTCTTCATTCATTCATCCCTTCCTTCGTTTGTTCGTTCCATCCATCCATCATCCATTGATCATTTTTTCTTCATTCATTCATTCATTCCATCCATCCATCCTTCGTTTTTTCGTTCATTCTATCCATCCATCCATCCTTCGTCTGTTAGTTTGTTTGTTCATTCATTTGTTCCATCCATCCATCCTTCATTTATTCATAATTTTTTTTACATCCATCCGTCCTTCTTTCATTCCATCCATCCATCTATCCTTCTATCCATCCATCTATCCTTCCTTCCTTTGTTCCATTCACCTATCATTCATTCGTTCGTTTGTTCCATCCATCCTTCCTTGCTTCGTTCCATCCATCGTTTGTTCGTTCCATCCATCCATCCATCCATCCTTCCTTGCTTCGTTCCATCAATTGTTCGTTCGTTCGTTCCATCCATCCATTCTTCCATCCATCTATCCTTCCTTTCTTTCTTCCATCCACCCATCATTCATTAATTCGTTCGTTTGTTCCATCCATCCTTCTTTCCTTCCTTCGTTCCTTCCTTCCATTCATTCGTTTTATGCTTCGTTTATTCATTCATTCCATCCATCCATCATCCATCCTTCGTTTGTTCGTTCTTCCATCCATCCATTGTTTCTTTCTTCATTCATTCATCCCTTCCTTCGTTTGTTCGTTCCATCCATCCATCCATCCATTGATCGTTTTTCGTTCATTCCATACATCCATCCATCCATCCATCCTTCGTCTGTTAATTTGTTTGTTCATTCATTTGTTCCATCCATCCATCCTTCATTTATTCATAAATTTTTTACATCCATCCGTCCTTCTTTCGTTCCATCCATCCATCCATCGTTTGTTCATGCATTAATTTGTTTGTTTGTCCATTCCATCATCCAGAATTTGTTTATTAATTTATAGGTTCCATCCTTTGTTTCTACATTCATTACATCCATCCATCCATCCATACATTACATGACATTAAAAAATAATAAGTTCGCATTTTAAAAAAACTTCAAATATGTGAAATGATGTTTAACATGATTGACCCAAGCAGCACATGTTCCTCAGTCAACAGTCCTATCAACCAGTCCAAGTTCAGGACTGTGATTGGTGGATGCTGATCCAGGAACGTATCTTATTCAGATAAAGGATGTTGATCTTATTCAGATAAATTATTTTGTGTCACTCTCAACAAGCATCTAGAGTAAAAACAGAAAGAAAAGACAGTGCGAGAAAAGTAGTAAAGAGATGAATGTAGAGTGATTTAGCAGACAGCTGAGTGTATGTGTGTGTTCATTTTCTTCTCCCCCATGTGGATCAATAGAAATCTGTAGTCAATTACACACTGGCACACACACACACACAGATATTACATTTGAGCAGATCTCATGTGTGCTTGTATAGAGCAGCTGCAGCACGACTGTAATGAAGAACATCTCTTTCTCTCAGTGTCTCTCAAATGTAAGGCACACTCGTCCGTGACTCACTGTAGGAAAACCTCACCGCACCAGAGGATGTGTTGTGTCTTGTGCGTTTAAGTGTGTATGTGTGTGTCGTGTTGCAGCTGCACATTTAGTTTTTCAATAAAGTTGTTCCTCCTGCAGTCAACGGAACGGATTACTGTAATGTGTGCGCCGCTTTTGGCTGCTTTTGAATTTATTTTACTGGAATGGCAATAAAGCAGCCTGGTTTCCGTCATCAGCTCAGGATGTGTTGTGGTCTGACTCTGAATCCAGAGATGTTTTAATGATTACGGCAAAACACTGAGGAAGAAACGCTGCCATCCAATAGCTGATAAGAGTGTGTGTGTCGATCTATCTATCTATCTATCTGTCTATCATCCATCCATATATTCATCCATCTGTCTATCGCTGACTCGTTCGATCCATCCATCCATCGTTCCTTCATTCATTCATTCCATCGTTCATTTCTTCGTTCATTTGTTCCATCCATCTATCCACCCATCCTTCGTTTGTTCGTTATATCATCCTTCGTTCATTCATTCCATCCATTGTTCATTTCATTCATTCAGTCTATCCTTCGTTTGTTCGTTCGTTCATCCATCCACCCATCGTTCCTTCATTCATTCATTCCATCCTTCGTTTGTTCGTTATATCCATCCATCCTTTGTTCATTCATTCCATCCATTGTTCATTTCATTCATTCAATCTGTCCTTTGTTTGTTCGTTTATTCCATCCATCCATCGTTCATTCATTGGTTACATCCATCCATCCATCCTTTGTTTGTTAAATCCATCCATCCTTTGTTCGTTCAATCCATCCATCCTTCATTTGTTTGTTACATCCATCCATCCTTTGTTCTTTCAATCCATCCATCCATCCTTCATTTGTTTGTTTGTTACATCCATCCATCCATTGTTTGTTCAATCCATCCATCCATCCTTAGTTTGTTTGTTATATCCATCCATCCTTTGTTCATTCATTCCATCCATTGTTCATTTCATTCATTCAATCTGTCCTTCGTTTGTTCATTCATTTCATCCATCCATCGTTCATTTATTGGTTTCATACATCCATCCTTTGTTTGTTACATCCATCCATCCTTTGTTCGTTCAATCCATCCATCCATCCATCCATCCATCCATCCATCCATCCATCCATCCATTGTTTGTTAGTTTGTTTCTTCGTTCATTCATTCCATCCATCCATCCATCCATCCACCAATCCATCCATCCATCCATCCATCCATCCATCCATCCATCCATCTGTCTCAACAGCAGTTCTTCGAGCACAAGTGTTCAGCACATGATCCAGATGAATCACGGTGTTCATGTGTGTGTGTCCAGTGTGTGTGTGTGACCCGTGGGACTCGAGCACAACAGCTTCAGTCTGAGGCGTGTGGTTCTGACCTCATGAAGCGCACGTGATCAACCTCTCTCTAAGTGGCAGTTGTGGGTTGTGCGGTTTGTGCCCTGACCGAATCTGTTACACAACAACAACTACACAAGCCACAAATATGCCATAAAAGAGTGAAATAATGAGGCTTTGATGGTGAGCTCCAGAAATAGGACTCACTCCAGAGGGAGAGCGCCTCTTGTTCTCGCCCGTGTGGCTTTTAGTTTTCGGTAAATGCTTCTTTTAAGAGGGTCTGTTCCCACAGACATCTGCGAGGACACCGAGAATAAAACAACAGCAACACAGATAAGGCGTGTTAGAGCGCATACGGAGCGTGTGATGGCCAGGAATGCGTAACGTTCAGTGTGAGCGTGTGGAAAGAGTCGTGTCAGATTGAAATCAAGTAGAAATACAGCAAATTAAAGTCTGAAAACGCCTGTATATGATTCTCATTTCTCAACAGATGCCTGTCAAAGTGCAGAGTTCCTAAAGGTAACATTTACTTAACTTTTAATCAGTGGCATCCCAATTGAAATCGATGAATTTGCATAATTTCCAACGCAAAGTAAATTGTTGGTTTGTAAAAAACATATGTTAGCTGCATTTTTAGATGCTTATTAGTGCCAAAGAAATGAAATTAAGTATATTTGTGCTCATAAGTTTACATGCATCTTGCAAAATCTGTAAATCTGTAAGTAAATAAAAAAAACAGACGGATTATAAAAATGTTATGTTTTTTTTATTTAGTACTGTCATGAATAAGCTGCTCCACATAACAGATGCTTACATATAGTCCACAAGACTGAATTTACACAATTTCCCACATTCAAAAGTATACATAGCCTAC
This sequence comes from Rutilus rutilus, assembly GCF_951802725.1. Classification (NCBI taxonomy): domain Eukaryota; kingdom Metazoa; phylum Chordata; class Actinopteri; order Cypriniformes; family Leuciscidae; genus Rutilus; species Rutilus rutilus. Next base: position 25,624,962 of record NC_140209.1, read on the forward strand.
GCTTCATTCTTAATAGTGTTGTTACCTGAATGATCAACGACTGTTTTTGTGCCGTGTGATAGTTGTGCAGTTAAACTGCTGGCGTTTCTTCAGAAAAATCCTCCAGGTTTTTCACAATCTGGTTTAACGGCATCTTCTGCATCTTTGAACCCTTTCCAGCAGTGACTGAGTGGGTGGGGGTGAAAACTTTTGCACAGAATGAAGATCTGTCAATTGTTCTTATTTTGTTTAAAGATTTTATTTCTTTCATTGTTTCATCTGCTACATGGCGCAGAGATGAACACCGGATCAATGGAAGACGGCTAAGACAGTGCTGCTGTACAAGAAGGATGACCGCGAACAGCTGAGCAATTATCGGCCAATCTGTCTCATGCCGACCGCGTACAAGGTTTTCACCAAGGTGCTGTACAACCGACTAGCCAGGCAGTTGGACGAACAACAGCCACCCGAACAGGCCGGCTTCCGGTCTGGCTACAGCACGATGGACCACATCCACGTGCTGAACCAACTGCTCGAACGCTGCCGGGAGTACAAGATGCCCTTGGTGCTGGCCTTCATAGATACGAGAAGGCATTCGACAGCGTGGAGATCAACGCCGTACTGCTCGCCCTACAACAACAGGGCATCTCCTACGAGTTCGTGGGCCTTTTGCGGGACCTGAACAGCGGATGCGCCACCAACATCACCCTGTTCGACCGGCCGCTGTACATCCATGTCGACAGAGGCGTCAAGCAGGGCGACCCCATCTCGCCCAAGCTGTTCATGGCGTGTCTGGAGCACGTCTTTCGACAGCTCGACTGGGACAACAAGGGTATCAGCGTTAACGGCCAGTGGCTCAGCCACCTGCACTTCACCGATGACATCATCCTAATCGGCGAGTCAGTGGCCGATGTGCAGCTGCAACTCAACCAGCTTGACCAGGTCGGCGCAGAGGTCGCCCTGAAGATGAACCTGGCCAAGACAAAGTGGATGCGAAACCCCCAGGCTGCCAACAACAACATCCACATCAGCCAGAAGGAGATCGAGCAGGTCGACAGCTACGTCTACCTCGGCCAGGAGCTGGCACGCCGACGGAGGGCTGCTTGAGTTAGCTATGCGTCCATAGCAGAGGTGGTCACCAACACGGCCGACGCCCCCCTGCGCGCCCACTTGTTCAACAGCACCATCCTACCGGCCATGCTCTACGGGCCGAGACTTGGTCGCTGACCGCGGCTGACAGGCAGAAGCTGGCAGTGACTGAACGCGCCCTTGAGCGGCGGATGATCGGCGTAAAAGGGAACAGACCAAAAAAGACGAGCAAGGTCAAGGACGCCGTCAACCAGGCCGAACAGGCCAAGATGCGCTGGGCCGGACATGTGGCCAGAAGTTCGGACGGGCGATGGACGTGGGCCGTGACCGAATGGCTGCCGCTTGACATTAAAAGACCGATTGGCCGCCCCGCAACCCGATGGCGGGACTCGCTCAGACAAGACATCGGCAGAAACTGGATGGGTCTGGCCAGGGACCGAAAAGCCTGGCAAAAATGTTGTGGCCTGCATCGAAAGACCGAAATACAGGCCGACTGAACATTGAAGATTGAAGATTTCTTTCATTAAGTACTGCACGTCTGAATAAGATATTTACATGTTTCAAAGGCCAAATAAGACCAATTTTCACTGATCATCCTGTTCACAAGTTTTTAATTGATTTGTTTTAACTATTAACACAACATGCAAGGTGTACCTAAACTCTAAACTGTATGTACGGGGCCCTTGCGATGTGCTGGTCAAGCATTCGTGTCCGTGTTAATGTACTGTACTTGTTTAGAGTCTCTTTCTGTCCTGACATGTTCATATCCCATCAGATACGGCTGAGATTATGAAACGTCTAAATATAGACGCATTACAGCGCTAACAAAAGCGTGTGTGTGTGTGTGTGGAGGGCTTTACTACAGTAACTAGACAGAGCAGGTGCAGACCTACAATTACACACACACACACACACACATCAACAACACATGCGTTTGAAAGTCACTGAACCGGCAAGAAAGTGATTCTGGCTTGATTGTGAACATGACGGGGCAGAGAGAGAGAGAGTGTGAGAGAGAGAGAGAGAGAGAGAGAGAGAGAGAGAGAGAGAGAGACTGGCTTTGAAACAGAAAACTGATGACTCACAAGCTTCCCAAAACACCCCCCTCCCTTTTCCCGCCTTACGGGAAGCGGAATGTTTTCCTTTTTTTCCCTCTCCTTCACAGGGAGAAAAGCTCCTTTGACAGCGCCGGGGTCACGCGCGGGGTGAGCGTTTGTGAGCGTCTCTCTGCCGCTGCGGGGTCCGGGGCCGCTAACTGAGTGTGTGTGTGTGCGTGTGTGTGTGTGTGTGTGTGTGTGTGTGTGTGTGTGTGCGTTTCTCAGATCAGGGGGTTCTCAATCTTTTAGATGGAATGGACCCCAAATATATGATCATCCTCACCCTTAAATTTAAAAGGCAGCTATATGTTCATGTATTCATAAACTTTTTATGATTTAAAATTTAAATCAAATTTGATTTATTTTAATCTAATGTAGTTATCTAGTTTAATCTTACTCATATTATTTAACCTTATTTTTATTTATTGATTTATTTTATATATTTTTTTAATCAATTTTGATTTATTTGTTTATTATTAGTTCTACTTCTAATCAATTATTTTAATTTACTTGATTTTTTAGTTATTTTATTTGTTTTATCTATCTTATTTTATTATTTAATATATGTATTGTTTATTTTTTTTTACAAATATTTTAATATATTTTAAATATTTTAATTTAAATTATTATATATTTTTTTATTATCAAGTTTAGTTTATTTAAATCAAATTTGATTTATTTTAATCAAATTTATCTAGTAGCTTGTTTTATTTTATTTCCATTATGTTTTTATTTTAAAAATATTTTACACTGTTTTTCTGTAAACTTTTTCCCGGGCCTGTGGCTCAGATGTTGCTCTTTCATGATTTACAGTAACAAGTTCTCAGTTATATCACTTAAATGTATCAACGCATGTCTCAGATGTTTCTCCTCAAATTCCTTATTAGAAAAACAAATAAGTTACATATCAAATACTGACAAAACAGATGATCTATTAGATCTTGCTAAAATTCACTGAGAAATGTTTGAGCTCATACTGAGAGAAGAAAAGACTCAGTCGTTTGCTCTGGGGAAAAAAAACATCAAATGTCTCCATTTAATCTCACAGCTGTCTATAGGAGCTATTTAATATCTATAGTTGAGATATTAAAGAGGGTATGTGTGTGTTTATATTGCCAGTAAACGCTACTGCATGTTGAATGAAAGTCTGTGTGTCCTTTTCAGTGACTCGGGCTATTAGCATGCTAGCGGATATAATTAGCATTCCTCTTCTGTCATAAATAACTCGCACTTTCCGTTTGAAGTCGGTTTGTTTGGCGGCCTGCTGTTTAACTGGGTTTAATTGAATCCTTTCTGCTCTTCAGACTCCTGAGAGTGTTTGTCCCGCGGGAGACAGAGTGTTTTATAACTTGGAAACTTAGGGGATTTCACCCGCGTTTCTGAGCGATGATGCAGGACAGCAGCCAATGGGATCTCAAGGCTCACGTAAACACTGAGGAAACTGATCCCAGAACAGACACAGGAATCACACATAACTGAATACAGCACAAAATATCCCTGGTGGGAAACAAATATGCCAAGTATTCTTGCAGCCAGACTAATTCAGAAATCAAATATTTTCGAAAAATATATTTTTCAATCAAATATATTCGAAAATATATTTTTCGAAAATATACTATTAAGTACAATTATTTGAAAGTGTGTTAAAAGTTCGAAAAAAATGATAAAAGCATAATGCTAATATACTTTTAATGAAAGATAGTACAATTTTTTGTTAGTATATTTGCAATGTACAATTCTTTGTGCAATGTTGCCATTTTTTTCACTATGGTATAGTCATCAGGTGAACCCGCTTGTCTGGACCTGTGTGAGCAGATGTGTGTTGACAGAGTGTTCAGTGTGTGTCAGCAGTCGTTGTGTGTAGGTGTATCTTCACATCACACTGAGGATCAGGGTTTATGGGTATTATACACAACACAATATGACAAGGGTTGTGCATCATTCAGACCTGAGTTGAGGACGCACTTTAAATTCCAGACAGTTCAAAATTCGAAACCCTGAATTTAAATTGAATATGATTTTATGTAACAAACAAGATGCAGAATTGCAATTTAAATTTAAATGTAAAATTAATTGAAATTCAAAGATGGATGGATGGATGGATGGATGGATGGATGGATGGATGGATAGATAGATAGATAGATAGATAGATAGATAGATAGATAGATAGATAGATAGATAGATCTGAGATAGACTGACCTCAGTTTGAACCTTTACTCAGAGGTCACTCAGCAGAACTGATGCCTGCAGCTGTCAGTCACACAGGTGTGTGTGTGTGTGTGTGTGTGTGTCACCTGGTCTCGACTGCAGTCTGTAATTACACACACAGGTGTGAGACGCCCCACATGTAACACTATAGGCTACTGTGTTTACCATAGCAACTGCTGCTAGGGTGAGTTTCTCTCTTCTGGTCCTGTCTGGAAAATAGATAAAACATAAAAAATCTCTCATTCTCTCCAAGAATCCACTTTTAATGATGTAATAGTTTTGATGTGACGGTGAAGCTACTTTCAAACCACTTTTTATCAGGTTACTTATTTAAACTCCAATGAAGGTGGTTAAGAATGCAATGTGTTTTGGCTGATATACATCTAACTGAATCATTATGGTTAAAAATATTTTTTATTTCACATAGGCAATAAAGCTATAAAACACACTAACTTCGATATCCAATCCAGCAGCACTACAAAATACAAAACGCATCGCAGCGACTGAGTTGAACCGATTAATCGTTTTTTAGAATGAACCGATTCACTGAAAAGAATCAGACTTGCCGGTTCAGTTCAGTTCAGATGCGCGTGCTTGGTTTGAGCTTCAGGAGCTTCTCGCGTGTGAATGTTGTGAATAATCTGCCGTGATGTTTTGCTCTCGGCTGATGCAGATGTGCGGCTCTCAGCAGATTTGCTGGTGTCTTTGACTCTTTCTGATGCTTCTGTGTGCAAAAGTAGGTCAAAGTTCTACTGCAGTTTCTCCAGAACAAGCACTTCTGTGTCCAAACTCACAAACACAGCTGGAAAACAGCAGAGCACGAGGGGGAGAACAGTCAAAGCACGAGTCATAACAAGCACAGCTGTGAGTGGCTTTGTTCTGTTTTTTTTCATGTGCATTTATTTTCTACTTTATACTTATGTGAGAGTATTGAATGCATAATGAATCCTGCTGTTTGTGGGGTTTATTTTCATTAGTGATTCTGGTTTTTAACGGGACGCTCCCGTGACTGATCAGGGTATCAGTATTCATGTCACTGTGACAAAATGACTGATTTTTCAGACAATAAGCTGATTAATTGAACTGAATCAGTTCTTTCAGATGGTGCATGTAAATGAACCGATTAAGAAAATGATTCACTGATTTGAGTCGCTGCGTTGCAATTGTTATAGTGAAATACACTAGTTTTTAAATTGTATAAATGTTTCTGCTCTACTTTGATGCTGTCAAACGAATTAAATTAATTAATATATATATATTATTATTAACATTAAAATACTTTAAATGCATTTAGCTAAAGAACTGCTTTATTGTAAAATGTAAATGTAGTTTGTCAAGATACTTTTGATTTCCATAAGCTTCAATAAAACTGGAACCAGGATTATTACAGTTAACTAAAACTGTTAAAATAAAGTTAAAATAAAGCCCTAACACATATTTGTTACATGAAGTAAGATAAACGTTAACTGAAATAAGCTAAAATAGAATAAACTTAAATCTTTTATTTTATTTCAGCTAAGGCAACATTTCTCATTTTCATTTAGTTGGACTTGATGAATTAAAATAACTTAAACTAAAACTAATTAATAAAAAGTTTAAAATTGTTTATTGTATAAATACATAAACTATTGTTTAAATAAAAAACTAATACAAATTGCAAAACCACACAATAAAATGACAAAAACCTTATATATAACGGAATATAATAAAAACTATTTTCTGACTTGAAATAAAATCAATTTTAACCAAAATCAAATAAAATCAAATATAATTTTTTTTTTTACATCTAGCCAAGTAATTAAAATGACTAAAAACAAAACAACAACAAAATATTGACAAAAACTATAATAATATCTCAATCATTCTAAAATAACACTGACTGGCACCAAGTTAATCCATGCGGCGGCTCTTAAAGCACTGGATGATTATGAGATTAGCGGCGCAGAACCTGTTTGGAGGCTGATTTGTGCTGATCTGAAGTGTGTGTGTGTGTCAGGATGGGTGCGGAAGCTTCAGTATGGGTGGACATGAGCGCTCACCAGCTTTACTGGATTTAGTTTGCAGACCTACAGTGTGATCTAATCTAACTGACCTCAAGAGTCGAGAGTGGATGCAGTGATTTACGGACACACGTTTGATCCTATACTTTCATTCATTTATTAATCCTAACTCATTTATTAGTCATGTCTGTGTTTTATGTGGCGCTTTTTGTTTCACTTGCCTTCAGTTCAACAGGTCATATGTCTAATTTTCACTAGAATGTTTCTAAAGTTCAAGAATTCTGAATTATTCTGATGATGTAATAAAACATTCTCTGTCAGTTTTTACAGGCAAATCAACCGTTTTTTTTTATTATGTGAGATTGATTGTTTCTTGCAATTAGACAAAATACCTCAAATTCGGGGTCATTAAGTTTAAAAACAAAAAAATATTCTTTTATTCTGCAAGGGCACATCAAGTTGTCAAAAGTGACGGTAAAGACATTTATAATGTTTCAAAAGATTTTTATTTCAAATAAATGTTCTTTTGAACTTTCTATTCATCAAAGAACCCTGAAAAATCATGGTTTTCACAAAAATATGAATCAGCACAACTGGTTTTCAACATTGATAATAATCAGAAATGTTTCTTGAGCATCAAATCATCATAGAGTGATTTCTGAAGGATCATGTGACACTGAAGACTGGAGTAATGATGCTGAAAATTCAGCTTTGATCACAGGAATAAATTACACTTTAACATATATTCACATAGAAAACATTTATTTGAAATTGTAATAATATTTCACAATATTACTGTTTTTACTGTATTTTTGTTCAGATAAATGCAGCCTTGGGAAGCAGAAGAGACTTCTTTCAAAAACAAAAGTTCAAAGTTTTTAATGTCTGTCAAAATGACTAAAAGAATCACTGAAAGAATTGATCAACAGAATCCAAGCATCCCGAAACATGCTCAACAATCCCGTCATCATGTGCTCACGCTCCATGTGTGAAGCCGGTCACCAGACGCTGCTCTTGAAAAGCCAGAATCTTGTTTATTGCGTGTGTGTTTTCATTTCTGAACAATAGCAGCAGTGTCGTGTTTCTGCGGCCTACGAACCCATCTGAGGATCTGGCCATAATGATCACGACACGTGCTGGGTGTCTCACAGAAAAAACACACACACACACACTCTATCTCTCTCACACACACTCTCTCTCTCTCATACTCTCTCTCTCACACACACACACACACACACGCTCTCTCTCTCACATACATACATACACAGACACTCTCACTCACACTTACACACACACACATATATACATACAGTACATGCACACACTTTCACTCATACATACACACACACACACACACATTTACATACATACACACATATACATACATTTCTCTCTCTCTCTCTCTCTCTCTCTCTCTCACCCACACACACACACACACACACACACACACACACACTCTCACACACACGCTCTCTCTCTCACATACATACATACATATACAGACACTCTCACTCACACACACATATATACATACAGTACACGCACACACTTTCACTCATACTGTACATACACACACACACATTTACATACATACACACATATACAGTGAGGAAAATAAGTATTTGAACACCCTGCTATTTTGCAAGTTCTCCCACTTGGAAATCATGGAGGGGTCTGAAATTGTCATCGTAGGTGCATGTCCACTGTGAGAGACATAATCTAAAAAAAAAATATCCAGAAATCACAATATATGATTTTTTAACTATTTATTTGTATGATACAGCTGCAAATAAGTATTTGAACACCTGTCTATCAGCTAGAATTCTGCCCCTCAAAGACCTGTTAGTCTGCCTTTAAAATGTCCACCTCCACTCCATTTATTATCCTAAATTAGATGCACCTGTTTGAGGTCGTTAGCTGCATAAAGACACCTGTCCACCCCATACAATCAGTAAGAATCCAACTACTAACATGGCCAAGACCAAAGAGCTGTCCAAAGACACTAGAGACAAAATTGTACACCTCCACAAGGCTGGAAAGGGCTACGGGGAAATTGCCAAGCAGCTTGGTGAAAAAAGGTCCACTGTTGGAGCAATCATTAGAAAATGGAAGAAGCTAAACATGACTGTCAATCTCCCTCGGACTGGGGCTCCATGCAAGATCTCACCTCGTGGGGTCTCAATGATCCTAAGAAAGGTGAGAAATCAGCCCAGAACTACACAGGAGGAGCTGGTCAATGACCTGAAAAGAGCTGGGACCACCGTTTCCAAGGTTACTGTTGGTAATACACTAAGACGTCATGGTTTGAAATCATGCATGGCACGGAAGATTCCCCTGCTTAAACCAGCACGTCAAGGCCCGTCTTAAGTTTGCCAATGACCATTTGGATGATCCAGAGGAGTCATGGGAGAAAGTCATGTGGTCAGATGAGACCAAAATAGAACTTTTTGGTCATAATTCCACTAAACGTGTTTGGAGGAAGAAGAATGATGAGTAGCATCCCAAGAACACCATCCCTACTGTGAAGCATGGGGGTGGTAGCATCATGCTTTGGGGGTGTTTTTCTGCACATGGGACAGGGCGACTGCACTGTATTAAGGAGAGGATGAACGGGGCCATGTATTGCGAGATTTTGGGGAACAACCTCCTTCCCTCAGTTAGAGCATTGAAGATGGGTCGAGGCTGGGTCTTCCAATATGACAATGACCCGAAGCACACAGCCAGGATAACCAAGGAGTGGCTCTGTAAGAAGCATATCAAGGTTCTGGCGTGGCCTAGCCAGTCTCCAGACCTAAACCCAATAAATAAAAATGTAGGGTGTTCAAATACTTATTTTCCTCATTGTACATACACACACTCTCTCATACGCGCTCTCTCTCTCATATACACACACACTCAATCTCTTTCTCTCTCTCACACAAACATATATACTCACCTGTCTGGTTTGCTATCTTTATGGGGACTCTCCATAAACGTAATGGTTTTTATATACTGTCCAAACTGTATATTCTGTCCACTCACACTAACCCTACCCCTAAACCTACCCATCACACACACACACAGACAGTGGCAGCACGTGGCCAGTGTGCAGTGACTCACCGCAGGCCTCTCTTGTATAAGCGTGTGTTCAGATGTGCAGATGCCACTGCAGGAGTCGATATGAACGAACAGCAATAAATCATGTTTGAGGAATGAAGCTCACCTGGTCCTCCAGACGCACCTGTCTCATCTTCCTCTCTGCCACACGAGCTTGCTGTCTATCGCTCTGGGACTCGGGCTGAATCATATTTTACATTATCTCATCTCAAGGCTCATTTACACTTGCCCAAAACAAACAACTAACCACAGGCTGTAAATCTCAGACAGTGGAGTTGTGTTTGCGCCGGCCTAAACCTGTGACTTTATTTTGAGTCATTTTACTGTGCTTCCACTTCTGCCACTCATTTTTAAGTTATAATCAGTTTAAAAGCCACAAAATAATTACAAAATCGTTCATTTTTCCATACAAAATTCTCCACTGGTTGCTTGGGTGTTGTGGGTGGCTGCCAGGGTGACGATGTACATTTGTAAGGTACTGTATTTAACATGGCTTTTAATATTACTATGTGGTTTCTAGGGAGTTTGGGTGGTTTTCAGGGTGTTGCCATGAAGCTGCTAAAATATTCTAAGTTGCTAGGGTGTTCTGGGAGGTTGCCAGGATGAGATTGTGCAATTGCAAGCTATTTAATGTGTTTTAAAACATGTTTTTTAAAATGAATGTGTCACTATGTGTTTGTTAAGGTGTTTCAATTGGTTTCCAGGGTGTTGCTATGCAGTTGATATGACATTCTAAGTTGATCCATTGTTGTGGTTGGTTGCCAGGGGGACATTGTGCAAATGCTAGGTATTTAACATGTTTTCTAACATGTTTTGTAACGTTACTATGTGGTTAATAGGGTGCTTTGGGTAGTTGCCGGGGTGTTGCTATGTAGTTGCTAAGATATTGTAAGTTTCAAGGGTGATGTGGATGGTTACCAGGGTGACAGGGTAACATTCCAAGGCATTTTAAGTGGTTTGTAATGTGATTATGTGGTTGCTAGGGTGTTGCTATACAGTTGCTAAGATAAAGTTGCAAGTTCCAGGGTGACATTTATAGTAATTTATAATGTGTTACTATGTGTTTGCTAGGATATTCTTAGTTGCTAGGGTGTTCTGGGTGGTTGCCAGGTATTCAATGTGTTTTTAAACATGGTTTTTAAAATAAATGTCTGTTAAATGTTTGTTAAGGTGTTTCAATTGGTTTCCAGGGTGTTGCCATGCAGTTGCAATGACATTCTGAATTGTTCTGTTGTTGTGGTTGGTTGCCAGGGCGACATTGTACAATTACAAAGTATTTAACATGTTTAAAACAAACAAAATTGTTTTTTATAATGTGTTACTGTGTAGTTGCTAGAATGTTCTAATTGGTTTCCAGGGTGTTTCTGTGCAGTTGTTAAGATTGCTATAGTGTTGAACAATTGCAAGGTATTTAACATGTTTTTTAAGCATGGTTTTTAACATAAATATGTGGTTGCCAAGGATTTTTTTTTTAACGTTTCTAGTGTGTTGCTACGCAGTATTTAAAAAATATAGTGTTTTGTAAAATTGCAAGGTATTAAATGTGTTTTTAAAACAGTTGTTAAAATAACTGTGGTTTCAGGTGGTTTTCAGGGTGTTGCTATGCAGTTGCTAAGATAATCAGAATTGCTGAGGTGTTTAAGGTGCCTGCCTGGGCGAATGTTTTCTAACGTTACTATATGGTTGCTAGGATGTTTCGAGTGGTTGACATGATGTTGCTATGTAATTGCTAAGAAATAAGGTGAAAGGGTGATGTGGATGGTTACCAGGCTGACATTATACCATTTTAGGTGGTTTGTACTGTGTTATGTGGTTGCTAGGGTGTTGCTAAGATAAAGTTGCAAGTTCCAGGGTGACATTTGTAGTAATTTATAATCATTGCATCCAAAATCTAATACTTTCCTATTCCTACTATATAGTAGACGAAAAACAGTATGTGACAAGAGTAGTATCCGTTCCAATTTATGAATGGCAGTGAAGCGACGCTGGTAGGTCATGTGAAAGTGAATTTCAATGAATACATATAGAGTAGTTTTTTAACGATCGCGAAATAAATTCAAATTTAAATGTAGTAGGCCTACCTCAGCGATTTCGGACACAGCAAACGTTTTACTGAGTTGAACTTGCTAATATGTTTTGGATGATTGTTTAGAGTTTTTTTTGTTTTCATTGCTCATTTAATCGTCTACCAGGTGACATCTCATAAACGAACAAGCTGCGTGCAAAAGTTTAATACCGAAGATCAGGGGGTTGTTCAAACTGACTGAGAAAACACTATAGTAAATCAAGCTCAGGGGGCTAAAAGCTGTTTGACTTTCATGTTGCTGTGTAGCGACCGCTGGTTTCTCCCAGTTTCCTCAGATGAAAGGCGGAGGGAATATTTACGATGTTTATTTTCTTCTCCAGCTCTTCCAGCTGCACCTGCACGAGTCAAAACACACACAGCGCTCGTTAAAACACTCGTTTAATGGGCCTCGTCGGTGTATGAGCACATAGGGTTTTTTTTACCCGTCATTCTGACAGACACACACACCCGCCCTCCACACACACTCTCTCTCTCTCTCTCTCTCTCTCTCTCTCTCTCTCTCTCACACACACACACACACACACACACACACACCTGTCGTGTCGCCCTGCCCTCGTGAGCTCATGTCTGGATTCGTGGGTTTGTAAATTCAGCTGAATGTGCTTCACCCGGTCGAGACACACACACACACGCCTGCCCTGCCTGCTGCTTTCCTGGCGTTCAGCAAGAGCAAACCCGTGTTGTTTTTCCTGTGCTTCTGCACCTGGATCATCCAACACTCCTGCCAGTCATTCAGAGCTGCCCACATTCCTGTCTTAAACACACACACACAAACCCGTCATGCGTTCAATCTGGACCAGCGCTGTTTCTGTGTGGTTTTTAGGCGATTTAAGAGTCTGTTGTTTAGTCTGTTCTGACGTCAGATGTGGGAGTGTAACCTTAAATTAGAGACTGAAAACGTCACCAGCATCTGAAATCTCCAGAGACCCCTCTGGATGAAGTGGGCTATTATTTACTTTTATTGTTCATTATTATAGTCATCCTGCAGCGTTGTGCTTCACACACGAATGAATGATTCTTCGAATCATGTGTTGTTGAGGAGAGTTTGTGTTGTGATGATCAGACACACCATTTACAGTATTCAGTATTATTAATATTTTTTAAATATTTTTAGATAATTGTATTAAATTAATTACATTAAGAATCATTATTGTTAGACAAAAGTATAATTATTTTATTATTTATTAGTGCTGTCCAATGATCAATCACATCTGACATTAAAGTTTGTTTATAATGTGTGGATTATTCTACTTAGGCCTATGTATGTATGTGTGTGTGTGTGTATATATATATATATATATAAAATGTACTGTATATACAATACCAGTCAAAAGTTTGGAAACATTACTATTTTTAATGTTTTTGAAAGAAGTCTCTTATGCTCATCAAGCCTGCAGTTAAAAAAACAAAAAAAAAACAAAAAAAAAACAGTAATATTATGAAATATTATTACAATTTAAAATAATGGTTCTCTTTTTTAATATACTTTAAAATGTAATTTATTTTTGTGATGCAAAGCTGAATTTTCATCAGCAAGTACTCCAGTCTTTGGTGTCTTATGATCCTTCAGAAATCATTCTAATATGCTGATTTATGATCAATGTTGGAAACAGTTGTGCTGCTTAATATTTTTTTTATAACCTGAGATACTTTTTTCAGGATTATTTGATGAATAAAAAGTTAAAAAGAACTGTATTTATTTAGAATAGAAATCTTTTGTAACAATATACACTACCGTTCAAAAGTTTGGGAACAATAACTATTTTTTTTTAAGAAATTAGTACTTTAATTCAACAAGGATGCGTTAAATTGATAAAAGGTGATGGTAACGATTTATATTGTTAGAAATGTTTTTATTTTGAATAAATGCTGTTTTTATGAATAAATGCTGTTAACGTTTTACTCATCAATGAATCCTGAAAAAAGTATTCCAAAAAAATATATTAAACAGCACAACTGTTTCCATCATTGATAATAACTGAGTATCAAATCATCATATTAGAATGATTTCTGAAGGATCATTAGACAGCAAAGACTGGAGTACTTGCTGATGAAAATTCAGCTTTGCATCACAAAAATAAATTACATTTTAAAATATATTAAAAAAGAGAACCATTATTTTAAATTGTAATAATATTTCATAATATTACTGTTTTTTTTTATTTTGTTTGTTTTTAACTGCAGGCTTGATGAGCATAAGAGACTTCTTGCAAAAACATTAAAAATAGTAATGTTTCCAAACTTTTGACTGGTACTGTATACATTTTTTTTAATTTATATTCACACACACACATACATGCATACATACATATATACGCACATTTTATAAACAAACTTTTATGTTAGATGTGATTAATTGCGATTAATCGATTTGACAGCACTGTTATTTATATATTAAATAATTTATTATAATAAATATATTAAACTTATTAAAAGAAAATGTTAGATCATTAATGTCTTATTGAAAGTTTATTTTATTTTATGTCTTTTTTTTTATTATTAAACATTGTTATATTTTCATGACTATTATTACTGCCACCTTATTATGTCTCCCCCCTCCCCCTCCCCCCACTGTCATAATATATGTTTATGTATTGTTGCTTTGGAAATAAAATATGTAAACTGCACAATGAGAAGAGAGCAACAGGGAGAAAATAAACAGTGTGTGTGTCACAGTTATTTTACGGAATCAGTTTAAGGAAGCACATCTGGACAGAGAGGCGGATGGAGAGCAGAGAAGAGGAAGGTTCCTGAATGAAAATAGCCGGTTCTTGTGAAAAATCCCCTTCGGTCTTTTGCCAGATTGTTAGTCATGAACCCCTGGAGGATGACTAACCATAACCAGAGACTAGTATGTTAACTAGTGACCCTGTTTCCTCCAGTGTCCAACGTGAAGGGCTTCCTGTGTGGCTCAGAGCAGCTCCAGACTAATGAGTAAAAGATTATTTTTATCATCTTATATTATTTGCTTATATTACAGTAGCCTATAGATATAGGAAAACAAAGGAAAGGAAGTTACACATTGCACATACAGTTACAGCAATGAGAGGTGTTGGGCAACCAGATGATTGACAGTTCCGGATGGGAGGAGCCGGAAGTGACCTACGCACACGTGTGTGTGTGTGTGTGTGTGTGTGTGTGTGTGTGTGTGTTTGTGAGGCGGATGGGCCACAAGCAGAAAGTATGCGAGAGATGTGAACTATCTGAGAGAGGAAATATAAAGTCTTTGTGTGATTATAGGGAGCTTAACGCTCGACTGTCACGATGAAATATGCAGCCTAGATATAGTTCCAGTAACTTTGTCAAGAGCCGCTTTTCCACATTTATACGGGATAGATATGTGAGGGAAATATATATATATATATATATATATATATATATATATATATATATATATATATATAAATATGTTCGAAAAACACATTTGAGCCAGACACATATGGATGAATAATAATCCACAATTTTTACCTGCAGCAGCCTAGACACGATTTGAGATCATTATGATGACGATTTTTTTATTTATTATCGACTGCAATATTAATGGTTAAAATTAATTAATATGACGCTAGTTTTCCCCCGAGATTTTTTTCTGCTTGATGACGACAAGAAATATATACATATATTTAAAATAAATAAATAATAATAACACTAAATCTGGTCACTTTGCCTATTGGCTCACGCCATCTAGTGGTCACACGGCGGAACTGTGACAGCAGTGGTTATGTTTACTAAACATTGTTTAGTGTTGTTTAGTGTTTAACTTTTAAAAAACATGACTGGATAACTCATTAAGTGTACATTTATGTAATTTTAATCAATTACATTTAATAAGAACCGCTGTC